>NW_011495072.1:980221-981454 GCF_000754665.1 Bison bison bison | reverse complement strand
AAGGCCAATGCCTCGGCTCTCCCAAACACATGACCATTTTCTACACCTGCTTGGAAGTCACATTCTGCTCCTCCATCCTTTTATCCTACATGTATTCTAGAAAGCACTTCTATCCTGGGATTTGCAGGTTGTTTTGTGGTCACATACTCTTCTTCAGATTGCTTTTCTTCTTAAGAGCTGTTTTGCTTGCTTCTTATGCTCCTTTAGCTAATATTCTATTCCAGCTCCCAATCTCTACACAGTCACCACAATTTTTTTTATTATGATAAAATACACATGACAAAAAATTTACTATCTTAATCATTCTTCAGAGTTCTGTTTGGTGGTATTAAACATACATATTCACATTCTTGTACAGTCGTCACCACCATCCATCCTCATAACTCTTCATCTTGTAAAAGCGAAACCACTGACATTTTTACCTAGCCCAGCTGCCATATATCACCTGGACTGATGGGGTGGGTTAAGTGGAGAGCACTGTGGCTGCAGGTAGAGGTGCTTGTCTCATCACTGCTGCCTGCTGGGCTTGATTCCAGTTCTGGGATTTGCCTCCTGTTGAGGACTGAACGTGTCCATAGCATATGTCAAAACCCTACCCTGCAATATGATGGAATTAGGAAATGGGGCCTTAGGAGATGGTTCAGATTAGATGAAATCATGACATGGAGCCCACATGATGGGATTAGGGCCTTTATGAGGGTCACAAGAGAGCTAGCTTCCCAACTCTGCTCTCTGCCATGTGAGGATACAAGAAGTTGGCTATCTGCAAGAGGGCCCCACTTAATCATGCTGGCACCCTGATCTAAGATATCTACCCTCTAGAGCTATAAGAAACTAATTTTGGTTGTTTATAAGCCCCTCCCCGCAGTCTATGAAATTTTGTTATAGCAGCCTGAACTAAGACATCCACAGAAGGTCTGAATTTGGTTAGTCACTGTCACATTCATTTCTCTGCATGGCATACATCAGCATCTCACACTGTCCAGTCTCCTTGTTGATATCTGTGGTTGGTACCGATCTGCCGGGGTCCAGCCCTGGTGGATCCAGGGAATTCGAAGCGGGGACGGTGTCGGCGAGGATCAGGAAACAACTGCTTAATTAAACGTTAATTAAGGATATAAAGAGTAATAGAATAAGGATAGCTCAATGAGGAAATTCAGTGGAGAAAAGAGGCTGAAATAAGGATAGCTCAGTGAGGAAATTCAGTGGAGAAAAGAGGCTGAATAATTCAGA
>NW_011495072.1:973140-980121 GCF_000754665.1 Bison bison bison | reverse complement strand
AAAACCCTTCACCAATACAATTTCTAATCAATCTTTTAACTGCTCAAAGGAATCTGTATTCAGACAGTTCAGAACATCTCATGCCTCTCACAGTTGGGAGGCTCTGAGCAATCACATGTGGCCGGAAAAACCTATTCAGGCAGGCTAGAGGATTTCCAAAGGAGTTTGTAGGTTGAAACACTGTCACACCCAGGAATTATTAACTGGAGCTGTAAGTTAACTTTTTTTCAGAGAGAGGTAGTGGGGGACAGCCCCCCGTAAAGTCAGAGGTGTAGGTGAGAGCACAAAGCAGAAAGTAGGCAGACTCTGGTTTTGGGGGTAGATGCTCGAGAATTTCCAGGGGGACTCCTGAGAGAATGCCGAGCCTCCTTCCTCATGACCTTTGCATGGGCGGAGTTCCTCACGCTGGCTCCCAGCAGTGATAGAACTCTAGTTGAGCTATTCCAGATCCTGAAAGATGATGCTGTGGAAAGTGCTGCACTCAATATGCAATATGCAATATGCACTCAATATGCAATATGAAGGATCCCTGCACAGATCTTGCTCCATGTTCTTGGGTATGGAAGATATCTGGTTTTTAAGCGTTTTTCAGTAACTCAATTTGTATGTCAAACCTGCCACTCTACTGCAGTGATGGAAAAACTTGTCTATTTGGAGCATTTCTTACCCACCTTTCCTAGGATGTATCTAAATACTGATCTAATATTAAGCAAGGCTTTTTTAATAGCAAGACTGTCAGATCCCTGCTGGCACGTCTCATCCTTGTTCCCCACGCTTTCTATCACTTATTCTCTACCTCCACTGGCTGCCCATTTATTTTGCCCCCAAGAACACTGTCCCGATTACCATCATTACCACAGATCTTGTAGAAGCAAGGGCCCCCAATTTACCACTCCAATCTTGTGCAAAGTATGATTAAAATGCCCCCCCCTGGCTTCTGATTGGTAAAAGTCACCGTCTGGAATGGTTAAATGCCATTCCTGAATCCCATCATCCCCAGTGACACTAAGGAGCCCAGTTCCACAGCAGTATTTCCTGCTTTCAAACCAGGCCTACTGGGGACAGCCATCAACACCTTCTAAATGAAGCAATGCCCACCCCCCACCCCCACCAACCCCCCTGCCCAACCACTGTCATATTTCTTCTGCCTTAGCCAAAGGAGCATCCTCTGGGAAGCTCCCAGAGGACAGTCAAAACGGTGAATCTTCTGGTCTCATGTAATAAACTCATTCTGATATTTCCACTTCCCTGTAGCCTTCAGACCCATTTAAAGAGCTGAGCCAAGGCAATTCTGGCATCTCCACCTCACTGACCTTAGACTACCATCATGTCCAAGTTACCAGAGTCATCAGCAGCACATTAGAATGAGTTCTGGGTGTTCTTGGCAGAACATTACATCTTGAGTCATGGGAAATGCTTCCATTGCAATCAACTTCCTGCTGCTGCTGCTAAGTCTCTTCCGTCGTGTCCGACTCTGTGCGACCCCATAGACAGCAGCCCACCAGGCTCCTCTGTCCCTGGGATACTCCAGGCAAGAACACTGGAGTGGGTTGCCATTGCCTTCTCCAATCAACTTCCTACCCAGTCTTATATACCTTCTCACCCCCATCAGTTACCCTCAAGATCCCCTCCCTTGTCCCTTACCCCAGAGGTCCTGTGGTTAGACATGTCCTGCAACCTTTTGGGTAATCAAGTAGGGACTGTGCTTCATGGCTTGGGTATGCTGAGACTCAATACTAGTTACTGGATCTAGAGGCAATGAGAGGTGGAGCTTCATAAGGATTAGCATTGTTTTATAAGATGTCTACCTCGTCTACCTTGGTGAGATTGTTGTACCGTCTCCAGGAAAAATAAGGCTGTTCTTTTCTATCAAGCAAAAGAGTAGCTGATGCTAGCCAAAGGGTTTAGGAGCTCTGAGGGTTCAAGGTTCTTTGATATATCCACCCAAATATCCCCATGCCAGGCCTTAGGGTCCCATTCCTTCTCTTTAAAAGGCTTGAATTTAGTACAGGAAAGCTGTTAAGGATGCACAGGTCTCCTCTGCAGCTCTGTTGCCCTTGATTAAGCCTTGAGCCTTGTTTTCATCACACTTACTTCCTGGCCACAGAAGTGAGCATTTCATTACACGTTGCCTTGGGAGACTTTCTGGCTTTCATATCATGCCCTGAGTGGAGTGGGCTAAGAGCCTTTCATTTTTTCTTCAAATCTTCTAAGGCAATTTGGAAAAGTTAACCACTTTCATAATCCTTGTAATTACAGCTGCCTTTATATCTTTCAAGTGCCCAAGCTACTAACTATATAAGCCAAACTTTCCCTTCAACTTCTATCTCCTTCCAGTCTACCAAAGAGTCTTATGCCAGGCTTTACTAGCATCCTACTCACCAACAGTGGTGAGAGGTCTCTGTTGCCTTTTGAATGGTGGGTGATCTAGTTGTAGATTCCTTTCCATATGGCCTGCCTTCTAGTGCTATGCTATGCTAAGTCACTTCTGTCCTGTCTGACTCTGTGCGACCCCATAGACAGCAGCCCACCAGGCTCCCCCGTCCCTGGGATTCTCCAGGCAAGAACACTGGAGTGGGTTGCCATTTCCTTCTCCAATGCATGAAAGTGAAAAGTGAAAGTGAAGTCGCTCAGTCGTGTCCGACTCTTAGCGACCCCATGGATTGCAGCCTAACAGGCTCCTCCGTCCATGGGATTTTCCAAGCAAGAGTACTGGAGTCCTTCTAGTGCTACTTCCTACTAATTGTCTTAGCTTCAATCTCCATAAAAGCAAAACCTAAGCTTAGAACTTGGGTGCAGTTTATTTGGTAGATGATCCCAGGAACTGAGAGAGAAGGAGTGAGGAAAATAGAAGGAAAGTTCAATAAAGTGTGTTTTGGTATCTGCCTTCTACTGGAGGTTGCCCCAGAAGGTATTAAGTCTCCTACATTCTCAGGCTACATTTGTGGGTTGAGAGAGCTGCTGAGGCTTAGGAGAAAGCCTGGAAGCAGAAAGGCACTTACTACACTAAGATACAAAGGAAAAATACAGGAAAAAACCTTTGGCTCAATGGTAAAGAAACTGCCTACCAATGCAGTAGCCACGGGAGACATGGATTCGATCCCCGCACTCGAAAGATCCCCTGGAGAAGGAAATTGCAATCTACTCCGGTATTCTTGCCTGGGAAATCCCATGGACAGAGCCTGGTGGGCTACAGTCCACAGGGAAACAAAGGACATGACTGAGTGACTGAGGACGCACGCACACACAAGCATGCACACGTGAAACTTACTCCAGTTGGGGCAGAGCGGGTGGAGGAAGATTGACAAAATATAATATATAGCATGTTAAGTGGTGACAAAGGCTAGAAAACAAAGCAAGAAAGGAGGGTGAGCAGTGCTGGTTTTGTTGGGTGTGGGGAGAATGTACATTCTTTTAAAATAATGTCGTTAGGGAAAACTTCACTGAAAAGGTGACATTTAAGTAGACACCTGAAGGAAGTGAGTAAAATCAGCAAAACACTGAGAAGGAGCGACTGTGAGGTAGGAGAGAAATCAGAAGAGGGTAGTGCCCTAGAAGCCTAGGGAAGACAAGGAGTCCACTGTAAGAAATGCTGCTGACGGGCCTAGATGAGGAAGGAGAACTGGCCAGAGGCCTTACCAGGACTGGAGTCAGCGTTATCCCGACAAGAGCGGGCTGGGGAGCACTGGAGGTGGGATTCAAAGCTGAGGGGAACTAAGAGCAAAGAGGAAGGGGAGGAATTGAAGACAGTGAACGTAAACAACTTTGGGGAGTTTAGTAACAAGGAAAGCAGAGAAATAGGGCAGGAGCTGGAAGGTAATGTAGGATCAAGGAAGGACTTTTTTCCATGATGGAAGACCTCCCAGGATCTCTACTTCCATTTCCCTTCATCTTTCCTCTTGCTGTAGACAAATGTACAGCCTTTTCCACCTCTTTCCTCAAGCCCATAAAATATTTTTGCAAAGCTGTTCCCCAGAGTTCTGAGCTGTAGAAGAAAGGAAAGGAAAGTAGGTAAATAGTCTGCTTGAAATGTGGGAGACCTGGGTTTGATCCCTGGGTTGGGAAGATCCCCTGGAGAAGGGAAAGGTTACCCACTCCAGTATTCTGGCCTGGAGAATTTCATGGACTTGCAAAGAGTCAGACACAAGTGAGCTGTAGAAGAAGAAAGCCACAAAAAGTCCTTTGTTCCTACTTTCAGTTCTGTCACATCGCCTGGGGCAACGAGCTTGCTGCCTTAGTCAAGGGCTGAAACTTCAGAGCAGAAAGAACAAAGGCGGATATCTCAAATATCATCCTCCCCATTTGATCTGGGTCCTTTATCCACTTGGATGCCCTTCCCTAAACATAGGGCTCTCCGTCTGTTGCTGCTCTGTCAGGGCAGATACTTTTCTCTGTTCTAGAGAATCAACTATTTGTTTTCAAGTGCTCTGACCAAAGCAACATTCCTTCAGGCACTCTCAGATCACCTTCATGATTTTTCCTATTTCCCCATACTGAATAGTTTTTATCTCAGGTTTTAACGTACTTTTCTCCTTAAAAACAATTTATGGCAGTAAAATTCACACAAGTCACTAACGTACAATTCAGTGGCTTTTAGAATGTACAACATTTTAGAATGTGCCACATTTACAATGTTGCACAACCATTACACCTCGAAAATATTTTTCTTCAACTCAAAAGGAAAGCCTGCTCCTGTTAAGCAGCCACTTCCTCCTTCCCACTCCCCTCGCCCCACCAGCTATGCATTTGCCTCTTCTGGATATTTTATATAAACAAAATCATACATGTGGTCCTGTGTATCTGGCCTCTTCCACTTAGTTTCTCCATCAGTGCCTTATATTGTGTTTTCCCCCTCTTTGGGCATTGTTTTGACTCCCTTCTCATTTCCTTTTCTGCATATTTTTTATTTTCTAAGTTATTCTCAAAGAAAATCTTAAGTCACCACTACAACTATTCAAACTATTTTAACCCATGTTGATATAAAATATTAATGCTGGCTTAAAACTAAATATTAAAAAAAACTAAGTTCATGGCATCTGGCCCCATTACTTTATGGCAAATAGAGAGGGAAAAGGTGGAAGTAGTAACAGATTTCCTTTTCTTGGGCTCTAAAATCACCACGGATGGTGACTGCAGCCATGAAATCAGAAGACATTTGCTTCTTGATAGGAAAGCTATGACAAACCTAGACAGTGTGTTGAAAAGCACAGACATTGCTGACAAAGTCCATATGATCAAGGCTATGGTCTTCCCAGTGTTCATGTAGGGTTGAATCAGAAAGAAGGCAGAGCGCTAAAGAATTGATGCCTTGGAACTATGGTGCTGGAGAAGATTCCTGAGAGTCCCTTGGACAGCATGGAGATAAAACCAGTCAATCTTAAGGGAAATCAACCCTGAATACGCTGGTAGGACTGATGCTGAAACTGAAGCTCCAGTATTTTGGTCATCTGATGTAAACAGCCCACTCATTGGAAAAGTCATTGATGCTGGGAAAGATTGAGGGCAGAAGGAAAAGAGGGCATCAGAAGATGAGATGGCTGGATGGCATCACTGATGCAATGGACATGAACTTGGGCAAACTTTAAGAGATAGTGAGGGACAGAGAGGCCTGGTGTGCTACAGTCCATGCAGTCACAAAGGGCTGGACACAACTGGGTGACTGAACAACTATATAAATACAGAATTATTAAAATACAAGAGTACTACTCAAAAGAAATATTTTTAAGCTTAATGTCTACTGACATGTTCTGTGTTGTTTGGGCCCCATTTTGTACAAAGTAATGGTTTAGTAACCCCTAGTCTTTCTCCTGAAAGCAAGTTAGGGTAAGGCAGGACACCCACTTCTCTCACAGATTTCACGTGGCTCTAGGGAAATGTTTTGGAATCTTACTGGACTTACTGGATGCTGACATCGCCTGTCTGTATTCCGGGGAAAGGCTGCAGATACCAAAGATCAGTGTCATCAGCTCCTTGTGCAGCCACATCACTCACAAGTACGACACACTGACGAAAGGCACCTGATATGATACCCTGGGCACCGAGAGGGGGGCCCCGTATTCGGAGAGAGAACACCCATCTGGAACGGATCTAGAAGCAGTTCAAAAATCGGACACCTATAGGAGGATAACGAGTGAGGCTGACCAGGTGACGACAGCCACAAGTCAGGCGATTGCTGTTGGGCAAAACCAAGGTCCGTGATGGCTAAATTTCCTGGGTTTTCGGGAGAACACAGAAAATCTGTATTTTTAATGCAAAATCTCTAGATTCGTACGTGTTGGCAACTCACGCAAAACTGTAAAAAAGTGAATTGAGCAAATCCTATGGCTGGCTCCGGAGAGCGCTTATTTGTACCTCCGACCAGTCATTTTAGAAAGAAGCCGGTAAAGTGTCTCACTAAAAGCCATACAGCCAGGATGGGGAGGCAGAGGCCAAAGTTTCAAGAGGCTTCTGTCTCAAAACAGTTTCCAGGTCGTAAAATACACTCCTATCCTGAACTCGGGCTGAAACCCCTCCAGGGAGCGCCTCAAGGAGGGAAGAGCCAAGTGCAAGGTCCTTGACCCGCCCGCCCAACCGCACCCTCCGTGCCTGAGCCGGGGTTTCCCCGCCTCCCGAACTTTTTCCTCCGTCCCTTAGGCCAAGAAAGCCTTCGCTGTCACTGCTTTTCAGCGCCTGCCATCCTCGCCCCCTAGACACTGCCTGTTGCCAGCCTGGCTCCCACTGCGCGTTCCCAGCGGGCTGCAAACCTCTTCCTACACAGCCCTATCGCACTGTCCAGAGACCGGCTGTGGGTGAGTTCCCAGTCCACCACAAGCCGGAAGTGATCTTCCCTAAACGCACGCAGCGTGCGCAATGCTCGCCAGGTCCCGAGCGACGCGCCTGAGGTGATGACCGAGGTGCGCATGCGCCGCACGGGTTTTATTGCGTCACCGCGACTCCAGAGCCCGCGGCTCGAGCCTGGGCAGGCTGCCCGCGCCTTCGCGC
>NW_011495072.1:970593-973040 GCF_000754665.1 Bison bison bison | reverse complement strand
GCGCATCTTTCTCTGCCAGGAGCACGGCGCGGCCCCTGGGCCTGCCTCGTGGTCGAGCTTCTTCTCCAGCAGGTGCATTCGGGCTGTGGTCTCCGTCAGCATGTCCATAAGCAGTTCCTGCTGCAGCTTCAGGTAGTTGTTCTCCTCCAGCAGCACTTGGCTCTTGACTCGTTGCACCTGTGCCTTCCAGCCCGCGATGGTTTGCGAGGGCAGCTGCGGCCGCGACCACACTGGCTGGCCTTCGGAGGTCCACCGTCCGCCGCGGAACACGAAGGCCTCGTCGTTGAGGCGCGTGCGGGGCGAGCCGTAGCTGAGGCCCAGCTCCGCCTGGCGCGTCTGGTGGTCCAACAGGTAGAAGGTGGACATGGAGGAGATGCGGCGCAGCGGCGGGCGTCGCGGTGAGAAGCGCCGCGAGCAGTGGTCGGTCCAGAACTGCCGCAGCTGCTCCCACAGACGGCTGGTGTAGCCCCAGCCCAGGCATCCAAAGGCCTCCAGGGCGTGGGCCGGGCGGACCTTGTCAGGCGCACGGATGCCCGGAGCGTAGCCACGAGGACCCGGGTGACTCGGGCTGCGCCCTTGCTTCTCAAGCCCCGATGTCCAGAATGATAAAGGCGAGCCAGGGGCACTGCTGGGGAGCAAGAGTATGGGTGAGCAGCCTGCTCAGGCGAGCTGTTCCAGCCCCTGTTCCTAAAACCACGAGGCCTGGTGGACAGGGCTCAGGCCTGCGACGGTGCTCAGGGCTAACAAGCTGCTGGCCACTGAGGAGTCCATCCCTGCCCACTCGCCTAGCAGCAGTCTTCCCGGAAACATCTCCAAAGACCACTTTCGGGTCTTGGGGCTAGATGGGCTGATTAAGCACCCCTGCTCTCTTGAGTGCTGAGTGGCTGCTGGAAGGGGTTAATAGGCCCTTAGGGAAGGAGGGAATGATAGCAGAGACAAGTAAAGATGCACAGGAATTTTGACAGGTACGTTGGGGGTGGATAAGGGAGAGCCTCTAGGCAGAATGAAGGGCTGCCAGTGTTGTGCATGTGAGGAAGAGCTTGGGGTAGAAAGCTGGAAAGGGAGACCAGGGCGCTCTGTGAGGGTGCTGTACAGGCAGTCTCCAAAGTTTAGGCTTCCTTCTGTGGGTTAGAGGGCGCTACTGAAGGACTACAAAGGCAGTGCTAGATCTACATTCTGAAAAGTATCTGGTGGACGTCTAGCATACCCAGCAGCGTTACTGCCCTTATCAGTCCCTCATTTTACAACTTTGAACTGACATCTGCTTTGTGCCAGGCTGTGGTTTGGGTAGAGGGTCCCAAGCATAGCCTATGCCTGCCCTCAAGATATTCCTGGTCCATCTGGGAAGCCTGATGTGTGTGTTTAGATCACAGTCCCTTGTAGTCAGTTCGGTGGAGGCATGTGCCATGGGCTAGGACCCATATATGCTTAGGACCTGAGCCAACAGTGGTTGTGCAGACTGGGCATGACTTTTATCCCAAGCAGACTACATGCTCAAGGAAACTAAAGTCCAGGTAACAGACATGTCCCATACTCCCTTTCCTCACTCCTATAAGTGCTGATTCTGTTATGTGAGAAAGAGGACTATGTTTTCTTTTAAATTCCTCTTTGCTCCATGGAGAGTGAAAAGAACCCTGGGGCAGGGTTCCCTCTGTTAGGTCTCCATTAATTCAACACACGCTTATTTTTCACACAAACCTGGGCAGTACTGTCCCCTTGATGTGGTTCAGGGACATGTCTCTGGAAGACCACGTAGGGCCTTAGGATAGAGCCAGGCCCACCCTTGAGGTTGCATCTTGCCAGAGGACCCTTCCCCCATAAATCCTCACATGTCGTGCCTCACCTGGAGGATGTGTCGAAGATGCCAAGCTGCTGTCCTAGGCCTGGCCCCATCTCTGAACCACTCAGTTGCTTTTTACCAGCTATGACTCACAATGCCTCTAGGCCAGATCAGCTAAGCTATAAAACAGACCCCAGTGCACGCCCCTGTATTCATTCAGCACACAATTACTGAGGGCCTCCTGTGTTCCAGGCGCTGTTCTTAGGGTGGGACAAAGATATTCCCTCATTATTCTTAGATGGGGAGAAGGTCATAAGCAGAACCTAAGAAAAGAATATGTTCCAGGGGGATGAGCAAAATAGTCCCTCATGAAGCTAACCAAGGGTGTCATGGGTCAGATTTCCCAGAAGCAGAGCCTGAGATGAGAATTTTTTGAGGGATTAATTAGGGAAGTGATGAAAGCAGGACAGGGCAGGGAAAAAAGGTAAAGCTAAGCAAGAACGTGGCCTCAGGTGGAGACTAGCTCTATTCAGATCTCAGGGAACTGTACACAATTGTGCCACAGAGTTAGGGCTCCTTACTGCCAAGGAGCCAATCTTTTGTGCCCTTCTTCCCCCACCCACCTCTCATTTCAATCAGTCATTCACAGGGGCAGCTGTGAGTTGTC
>NW_011495072.1:968795-970493 GCF_000754665.1 Bison bison bison | reverse complement strand
CTCAGTGAAGGCACTTGATATTCATACCTAGACCTGAATGATGAGAAGGGGCTAGAGGTTCAAAGGAGCTAGGCTTATCTGAAGGACAAGTGCTGTGTTGAGCAGTGGAAGGAAATAATGTCAGCCCTGTTCTCCAAACATGCTCAGTCAATTGCCATCACCTCTATTTAACTTTGGGAGAAGGCAATGGCACCCCACTCCAGTACTCTTGCCTGGAAAACCCCATGGACGGAGGAGCCTGGTAGGCTGCAGTCCACGGGGTTGCTAAGAGTCGGACACGACTAAGCGACTTCACTTTCACTTTTCACTTACATGCATTGGAGAGGGAAATGGCAACCCACTCCAGTGTTCTTGCCTGGAGAATCCCAGGGACGGGGGAGCCTGGTGGGCTGCCGTCTATGGGGTCGCACAGAGTTGGACATGACTGAAGCGACTTAGCAGCAGCAGCAGCAGCTACTTAACTTTCCTTACCCCAGGGGTGTCCAGTGTCCTGATGGCCCTAGAAGGAGTCACCCAAGCTCCAGAGGAGCTCACAGTGTAGCAGAACCAAGTGGTATTGCCACCTCCCAGAAAACTTTTTTCTTGAACAGGTATGATTGACACAATAAACTACACATATTTATAATGTACTCTTTGATATGTTTGGATAATTTGATGTAAGAAATCATCACCAAAATCAAGATAATGAAGATATCCATTACTTTCAGAAGTCTCCTCTGCTCCCATGACTGTAGACATTAGTTTGTATTTTCTAGAATTTTATATAAATAGAATTATTTAGTATGTACTTTATTTCTGCAGCATAATTATTTTAGGTTGAAATTCATTCATTCATTTTTTAGTGAGTAGTAATCCATTACTTGGAAATACCACAGTTTGTTTTTCCATCTACCTGTTGATGGAAGTTCGGGTTGTTGCCATCTGAGGGGCTATACAGCTGCTAGTAAATACCTAGGAATAGGATGGCTAGGTAATATGAGGTGTATGTTTGCCTTTTTATGAAGTTACCAGTTTTCCCAAAATGGTTGTACCATATCCCCACCAGCTGTGAAAAAGTTTCTCTTCCTGTTCTTCCACATAATTGCCAACAGTTAGTATGGTAAGTCCTTTTAATTTTAGTTATTCTAGAGGGTGTGTCTAAATTGTGATTCTGATTTCTTTTCTCTATTGGCTGATAATGTTGAGTGTCTTTTCATGTGTTTATTTGTTACCCACCTTGCTGTTCATCAGTTACATGATGAACAATAAAGTTCAGGTTGGTGGCTTAGTCCTGTCCAACTCTGCGACCCCAAGGACTACAACACGCCAGGCTTCCCTGTCCATCACCAACTTCCTGAGCTTGCTCAAAATCATGTCCATCGGGTTGGTGATGCCATCCAACCATCTCATGCTCTGTCATCCCCTTCTCCTCCCACCTTCAATCGTTCCCAGCATCAGGGTCTTCTCTAATGAGTCAGTTCTTCGCATCATGTGGCCAGTTTTGGAGCTTTAGCTTCAGTATCAGTCCTCCCAATGAATATTCAGGACTGATTTCCTTTATAATGGACTGGTTGGATCTCCTTGCAGTCCAAGGGACTTTCAAGAGTTCTCCAACACCGCAGTTCAAAAGCATCAATTCCTTGGTGCTCAGCTTTCTTTACAGTCCAACTCTCACATCCATACATGACTACTGGAAAAACCAAAGCTTTGACTAAACAG
>NW_011495072.1:968492-968695 GCF_000754665.1 Bison bison bison | reverse complement strand
TTAAGGCACCTACAGGGTACGTGCACTTCCTGTAAAGGGATCTGTGGGATGTCAGCAGCATAAAAGAGGGAGGAAGCAAATAGATAATTGAAATAACTACATTAATAATTTCTGATTGTGATACATGCCATGAAGAAAAGAGAAATAGAGGAAGTGCCTCTAGGACAAAATGAGGGATAGAAAGCAATTTAGAATTGGCACTC
>NW_011495072.1:967661-968327 GCF_000754665.1 Bison bison bison | reverse complement strand
CCACACAGTCAAAGGCTTTGGCATAGTCAATAAAGCAGAAATAGATGTTTTTCTGGAACTCTCTTGCTTTTTTGATGATCCAGCGGATGTTGGCAATTTGATCTCTTGTTCCTCTGCCTTTTCTAAATCCAGCTTGAACATCTGGAAGTTCACAGTTCACGTACTATTGAAGCCTGGCTTGGAGAATTTTGAGCATTACTCTGCTAGCATGTGAGATGAGTACAATTGCGCAGTAGTTTGAACATTCTTTGGCATTGCCTCTCTTTGAGATTGGAATGAAAACTGACATTTTCCAGTCCTGTGACCACTGTTGAGTTTTCCCAATTTGCTAGCATGTTGAGTGCAGTACTTTCACAGCACCATCATTTAGGATTTAAAATAGCTTAACTGGAATTCCATTATCTTCACTAGCATTGTTCGTAGTGATGCTTCTTAAGGACCACTTGACTTCGAATTCCGAACAATAAAGACATACCTGCAAATAGTGAGGGAAGGCTGCTGCTAAGTCACCTCAGTCATGTCCGACTCTGTGCGACCCCATAGACGGCAGCCCACCAGGTTCCCCCATCCCTGGGATTCTCCAGGCAAGAACACTGGAGTCACTCAGTCATGTCTGACTCTTAGCGACCCCATGGACTACAGCCTACCAGGCTCCTCCGTCCATGG
>NW_011495072.1:967059-967561 GCF_000754665.1 Bison bison bison | reverse complement strand
TCCATCTATTGGCCATGAAGTGATGGGACCAGATGCCATGATCTTAGTTTTCTGAATGTTGAGTTTTAAGCCAACTATTTCACTCTCCTCTTTCACTTTCATCAAGAGGCTCTTTAGTTCTTCTTTGCTTTCTGCCATAAGGGTGGTGTCATCTGCATATCTGAGGTTATTGATATTTCCCCCTGCAGTCTTGATTCCAGCTTGTGCTTCATCCAGTCCAGCATTTCTCATGATGTACTCTGCATATAAGTTAAATAAGTAGGGTAACAGTATACAGCCCTGACATACTCCTTTCCCTATTTGGAACCAGTCTGTTGTTCCATGTCCGGTTCTAACTATTGCTTCTTGACCTGCATACAGATTTCAGGAGTCAGGTAAGGTGGTCTGGTATTCCCATCTCTTGAAGAATTTTCCACAGTTTATTGTGATCCACACAGTCAAAGGCTTTGGCATAGTCAATAAAGCAGAAATAGATGTTTTTCTGGAACTCTCTTGCTTTTTT
>NW_011495072.1:963833-966959 GCF_000754665.1 Bison bison bison | reverse complement strand
AGGCTCCTCCGCCCATGGGATTTTCCAGGCAAGAGTACTGGAGTGGGGTGCCATTGCCTTCTCCAGAGGGAAGGGTAGTCTTTTATAAATGGTGCTGAGTCAACTTGTCATCCGTATGAAGAAACACTATCAACAAAAATTAACTGAAAATGGAACACAAAATGTAAAGTTAAATGGTGAAATGTCTAGCTTCACAAAGCATTCTTAAATATTACACAAAAAGAATGACTCTCAAAAGTAAAAATTGATAAACTGGACTTTGTTCTTATCTTGTTGCCCTTTTTTTTTAAACTGGATTGTTTCATTGAGTATAAGTTCTTTAATGCTGGAAAAAGTCTGTCAGATATGTTTTGCAGGTATTTTCTCTCAGTCTCTGACTTGCCTATTAAAGCAAAAGTTTTTAATTTGAATAAAGTCCAGTATATCAAGTTTTACTTTTGAGAGTCATGCTTTTCACGTAATATTTAAGAATGCTTTGCCATACTAGAAATTTCACTTTTTAACTTTACATTTTGTGTCCCATTTTCAGTTAATTTTTGTTGATAGTGTTTTTCATATGGATGACAAGTTGACTCAGCGCCATTTATAGAAGATTAGCCTTCCCTCACTATTTGCTGTTATGTCTTTTTTGTCCATCATGTGACTGTGTATGTATGACTGTTTCTGGGCTCTGTGTGCTCTTCTATTGATCTTTCTATTCTTGTACCAATACCATATTTTCTTAATTATTGTTTACAGAAAATCTTTATTTGGGAATGTTAAATCTTCAAACTTTTTTTTAAAGATTGCTTTGGTTTTCTAGGTCCTTGGAATTTTCATATAATTTTAATTCCACATAATTGAATTTCTGTCCCAATTTTAGAATTAAAATGTCAGTTTCCACAAATAAATCCTTATGCTCACTGTTCAGAGTTCTCTCTTATCATCAGGATAAGCTTGAATCAGCCCTCAGAAGGTTGTCTAATAGACATGGAATCAGAGCCCAGGAATATTTTAATCCAGCCAGTCACATTTTCCCCTTCTCTTCCTCAGTCCCTCTTCTGCTCCTCCCTAGTTGTGTCTATGTTATTAAAGCTAATTTTCATTTATACTCATGACATTTCAGGAAGATCCTGAGTGGTCATCACGAATGGTATACAGCAACTTTCAATTTCCCTTATTCCCATGGTCTGCAAAAAAGGAAAAGCTGTAAAACCCAAAGAAGTCTTTTTTGATGGTCTGAACAGAAGAAGTTTAGAGGAGGAATAATTCCAACTTAACATGTTAACTCCTTTCACAAGCAGACCTTACGTTTGAGGAAATTTAATGAAAAATATAAATTTTTCTTTTTTTTTTGGCCACACAGTGCTACATGCAAGATCACAGTTCTCCAACCTGGGATCAAACCCATCCTTCCCCCCAAAAGTGGAAGTGTGGTGCCCCAACCACTGAACTGCAAGGGAAGTCCTGTAAACTATAGAATTTAAGGATCCACAATCAATAAGAATGTTCCCTGGCTTATTTGAGGGACTTGGTCTCCAAGTCACTGAAAAGACCAGACTTGGAGCATGTGAGGAAAGGAGTAAGGAAATCAGATCTTGACAGGCCTGAGTTTAAGGACATAAAGGTCATTCTGATGGCACAGAGAAAAGGAAGGAGGTCCTAAAAAAGAATTTTCTTTTCTTCACAGCTATTAATAGCTATAAATATCAGTGGATCCCTTCTCTTAGCAACCAAGAGTACTTATAAAGCCATGAAAGCAAAATCTTGTTCACCCTCATGATCATTTCAACCCAATTTCTAAGATAATCTGTTAGTAATATTTACCCTTCCCTGAAACAATGAAGGGTTGTTTGTGCTAATAGTAGCTTTTAAAAACGTAAATATTTGCATTCATATTAAATCTGATAGAAACGGTAATTCAAGAGGAAAACATACAAAATACACATGCTTTCATTTTCCAATCAGTTGCCTGAAGTGACCTCTAAAAATGATACACTCTTTACTTGACCCAGAAAACCTCACAAAATCATGCAGATCAAGAGGTTCAGATCTTTGTGTTCACTTTAAGAACATTCATCAAACTGCCCAGGCCATTAAGGGTGTGCATATCCAAAAAGCCACCAAGTATCTGAAGGAGGTCACTTTAAAGAAGCAATGTATACCATTCCATCATTACAATGGTGGAGTTGGTAGGTGTGCACAGGCCAAACAGTGGGGCTGGACACAGGGTCAGTGGCCCAAAAAGAGTGTGGAAGTTTTACTACACATGCTCAAAAATGCAGAGAGTAATCCTGAACTTGAGGGCTTAGATGTAGATTCTCTGGTCATTGAGCACATCCAGGTGAACAAAGCCCGCAGGACTTCCAGAGCTCATGGTCGGATCAACCCATACATGAGCTCTCCTTGCCACATGGAGGTGACCCTTACTGAAAAAGAACAGATTTTTTTCTAAACCAGAAGAGGAGATTGCACAGAACAAAAAGATATCCCAGAAGAAACTGAAGATACAAATGCCAGGAATAAATGCCACAAAAAATTAATGCAAATAAAAGTAAAACCCCAAATACACATGCTTCACCTTGTACCTCCATTTTCTGCAAGGTGCCTTTTTAGAAAGAACAGCATTAGCAGGAAAGAATGCCCATCCCCTATTTGGTTCACACTTCCCTTGGGCTTTTTCTTCTTTAGCTTCTCCTTCAGCCTTTCTCTTGGGCTTGGTGATTTCAGCAGGGCTGAGATGCAGTACAAGGGGGGGCTGTGGTGGTGATCGAGGGGTTGCTATTATTTCCTCTCTCATACCTATGCTGCCTTAAAATTAGTTACCTCCACGTTCTTTGGAATCTGGAATACTCTGTGGAAAATGTTTAGATTTTCTGTTTTAAAAACATAGCTGAGTCATATGGCAGTTCTATTTCCAGTTTTTTAAGGAATCTCCACACTGTTCTCCATAGTAGCTGTACCAGTTTGCATTCCCACCAACACTGTAAGAGGGTTCCCTTTTCTCCACACCCTCTCCAGCATTTATTGCTTGTAGACTTTTGGATTGCAGCCATTCTGACTGGTGTGAAATGGTACCTCATTGTGGTTTTGATTTGCATTTCTCTGATAATGAGTGATGTTGAGCATCTTTTCATGTGTTTGTTA
>NW_011495072.1:962438-963372 GCF_000754665.1 Bison bison bison | reverse complement strand
GGAGGTGGGAGGGGTTCAGAATGGGGGACACATGTACACTCATGGCGGATTCATGTCAATGTATGGCAAAAACCACTACAATATTGTAATTAGCCTCCAATTAAATAAATTAAAAATAAATAAAAATGAATACTTCTAAAAATAAGATAAAATTTAAAAATAACTGAAAAAAGTGTTGATAATGTTCTGTCTGCTCTACATAACCGCCAGGAAGTGCCCCAGAACCTGAGAGTTTTCACCTGGGTTTGAGTGGTGGCGGCTAACCAGAGGGGAAGGCAAGCAGATAGGCATGAGAGCACTGAATTTCCCTACGAATGGAAGATTTTAAGGTCTTCTGAAGAGTGGAAAGTGGACTGAGAATGTGCATCATGGCACAGCATGAAGCGTGTACCAGCTGAACTTGAAAACATCTGCCTCAGGTCATTGGGAGCAGATGGCAAGTCAAATAGCACTTATTTCCAGCAGAAAAACATTTTTTGTTGTCCTATATAAGTATTAATTTGAATGTTTTATAGGTAATTTATAAATCATGGTTTTATATTTGTGTAACAGCTGTAAATAAATGTATGGTACGTTTATGTTTTTAGGCATTTAAACAAGAATGTGTGGTGGGTTAATATTTTGATTAGCCCATACATAGTTGTCCTGAATATTCCTTTTTACACAGACCTATTACCATTTAAACAGAGAAGGCAATGGCACCCCACTCCAGTACTTTTGCCTGGAAAATCCCTTAGACGGAGGAGCCTGGTAGGCTGCAGTCCATGAAGCTGCTAGAGTCAGACACGACTGAGTGACTTCACTTTCACTTTTCACTTTCATGCACTGGAGAAGAAAATGGCAACCCACTTCAGTGTTCTTGCCTGGAGAAACCCAGGGACAGGGGAGCCTGATGGGCTGCCATCTATGGGGTCGCGCAGAGTCGGACACGACT
>NW_011495072.1:961863-962338 GCF_000754665.1 Bison bison bison | reverse complement strand
TTTTCTCCATTGTATATTCTTGCCTCCTTTGTCAAAGATAAGGTGTCCACAGGTGTGTGGATTTATCTCCGGGCTTTCTATTTTGTTCCCACTGCTGGGCATACACACTGAGGAAACCAGAATTGGAAGAGACACATGTACCCTAATGTTCATTGTAGCATTGTTTACAATAGCCAGGACATGGAAGCAATCTAGATGTCCATCACCAGATGACTGGACAAGGAAGTTGTGGTACATATACACAATGGAATATTACTCAGCTATAAAAAGAATGCATTTGAGTCAGTTCTAATGAGGTAGATGAAACTGGAGCCTATTTATTATACAGAGTGAAGTAAGCCAGAAAGAAAAACACCAATACGGTATACTAACGCCTATATATGGAGTTTAGAAAGATGGTAACAATAACCCTGTATGCGAGACAGCAAAAGAGACACAGATGTATAGAACAGTCTTTTGGACTCGGTGGGAGAGG
>NW_011495072.1:959496-961570 GCF_000754665.1 Bison bison bison | reverse complement strand
TGAATTGTGAGATCCTGGCTTTTTTTTTTTTTTTTTTTTGCCATGCTGTGGGGATGTGGGATCTCAGTTCAGTTCCCCAACCAGGGATTGAACCTGGTCACAGCAGTGAAAGTACCAAATCCTAACCACTAGACCACCAGGGAGCGCCCCTGGCCTTTTTTTTTTTTAACGTTATTTAAATTTAAAAATTGTGCAAGGAGGACTTCCCTGGTGGCACAGCAGATAGGAATCTGCCGGCCAATGCAGGGGACACAGGTCTGAACCCCGTTCTAGGAAGATTCCACATGCTGTGGAGTGACTAAGCCCTTGTGTCACAAGTCACAACTATAGAGCCCACGTGCTGCAGCTCCTGAAGCCTCACATGCCTAGAGCCTGTGCCCAACAAGAGAAACAAATGCAGTGAAAAACCTATACTGGCCAAAACTAGAAAAAGCCTGAGTACAGCCAAAAATAAATAATACGTAAAATCGTGCAAGGAAAAAAAATTTTTTCAAGATAACTTGTGCAGAGAACAATATACACTTTATCTAGATTCTCCTACACTCAACATTTTACCCTATTTCCTTTGTCATTTCTGAACCTTTTATATGCATCATGGCCCTTTGCACCTAAATACTTCTGTGTGTATTCTCTTACAGAACCATGATACACAGTTATAACCACAATACAGTTACCAACCTTATAAATTTATGTTGATATACTACTTTATAATCAACCATCCATATTTCAATTTTGTCAGTTTACTAATAATGTCCTTTATGGCATTTTTTCCTTCTAGAACAGGATCCTGTCTAGGGACAGGCATTGCATTTAAATGTTGCAAAGGAACCTTCCCTACTGTGGGTACTTTTAAGACCATTTAAATATGCTGTTCCTCAAAATTCCCCCTAAAGTTAGCATCCTTTGGTGACTCTTATGTGATCCCATCTTTACCTTTATAATTGCCAAATTATGCTTTTCCAACACTAGCATTCACTTCATACTTATAAATTGGCCCTCAGCGTTCTACTGTAAGCAAGAGTTCTTCCCTCTCCTCTGTTGGTATTGCGAGATAATAGAAAATATATATGTCAGTCTCTGCCCCCAATTTCTGGCACAGAGTTCCTAAAACCCTTGTAATTTCCTAAGTGTTAAGAGCATTAGGCATATCTTTTGTTTTAATATTTGGTCTTTGACCCCTGTTCCTGACACAGTTTCTAAACCCCTTGGAATTTCTTGAGTTACAGCAGTGTCTTTTGGACTAGTGAAGTGAGTCATGGTGCACTCCTAGATGGGAGCTGTTTACCAGAAAGACCGAGCCATGAACTTTCAGCCCCTCCTCCCCTCCATCATTCTCCAGAGAGGAGAGGGGCTGGAAATGAATTAATGATTGATCGTGCTGCCATAAAAATCCCTTAAGTACTGGGTTCAGAAAGTTTCCAGGTGGGTGAACACATCCATGTTCTGGGAGGGTGACAGGGACAAAACTTGGTGCTCCAGACCCTCCCATACCTCACCCTGCTTATCTCATCTGACTGTTCATCAGTGTCCTTTATCGTATCCTTTAATAAGCTGATAGATGTAAGTAAGTGTTTCTGCCTTCTGTGAGCTGTTCTAGTAAATAATCAAATCCAAGGGGAGGAAGTCATGGATACCTCAAATTTATAGACAAATTAGAAATTGTGGGTAACTTGGGCTGGGGCCATGGTATTAGGCCTAGTTAGGTTTTGTGATGGAGAAGGCAATGGCACCCCACTCCAGTACTCCTGCCTGGAAAATCCCATGGATAAAGGAGCCTGGAAGGCTGCAGTCCATGGGGTCGCTGAGGGTCGGACACGACTGAGCTACTTCACTTGAGGATTCACTACTTTCGATTAGCATCTGAAGTGGAGTCAGTCCTATGGAACTAAGTCCTTAACCTGTAGGATCTGACACTCGCTATCTTCAGGTGGATAGTGTCAGAATTGAGTTACCTGGTAGGACCCGGTTGGTGTCACAGAATTGCTTGGCATGGGGAAAATTCCTAAACATCTGGTGTAGGAAGTATTGTGAATGTGTTGGTAGTGTGACATTAAAGAAGAAACACAGGAGGAGT
>NW_011495072.1:951185-959179 GCF_000754665.1 Bison bison bison | reverse complement strand
AGCTTTATTATTTTGCCAGGCAAAGGGGGAACACGGCAGGCTACCACCTCAAGAGTTGTGCCCCTCTCTCTGCTGAGTGAGTAAAAGTCGCTCAGTCCTGTCTGAGTCTTTGCGACCCCATGGACTGTACCGTCCATGGAATTCTCCAGGCCAGAATACTGGAGTGGGTAGCCTTTCCCTTCTCCAGGGGATCTTTCTAATCCAGGAATCAAACCCAGGTCTCCCGCATTGCAGCCGGATTCTTTACCAGCTGAGCCACAAGGGAAGCCCCCTCTCTGCTGAGTAGGGAAAGGTTATATAGTCAGGCAGGAGTATGTGATTAAGGATCAAGGCAGTAACATTTCATTCTTTCTTCTGCAAAGTTTCAAAACCACAGGGTTGCTGTCAAGTTAGGGTGTGTGCAGGGTCTTAGGTGGTCTAGTTTTTCAATCTTGATGAGCCTCTCTGATCCTTTAACCTTGCCTCAGGTGGTTTCATTGCTATTCCTCCTTTGATTAGCAACTGTTCTGCCCTTTTGGAACTGAGAGGTCATGAAGGCTGGAGTCTTCCCTATAAGAAATCAGGGACAAAAAGGTCTCCGTGCCCTGGAGTCCCACAGGGTCCTGCTCGGCATCAGCTACCCACTCAGTATTCTTGCCTGGAGAAGTCCATGGACAGAGGAGCTTTGTGGGCTACAGTCCATGTCTCAAAGAGATGGACAAGACTAACACTTTTTATGGACTTATTAATTTATATTTTTCTTTTTCTTTTTAAAAATGTTCTAAGTAAGTGAAGTCGCTCAGTCGTGTCTGACTCTTAACGACCCCATAGACTGTAGCCTACCAGGCTCTGCCGTCCATGGGATTTGCCAGGCAATAGTACTGGAGTGGATTGCCATTTCCTCCTCCAGAGGATCTTCCTGACCCAGGCAAGAAGATCCGCTGGGTCTCCCACATTATAGACAAGACGCTTTACTGTCTGAGCCACCAGGGAAGTACAGTTCTCTTTTTCAGTGGTTTATAGCTTATTTATTTTGATTCTCAGATGGCTGGGCCCTCCCCCAGAGATTCTGATATAATGTTCGAGAGGTATAGCTTGGACACTAGGATTTTAAAAGCTTTCTAGGGGACTTCCCTGGCAGTCCATCAGTTGAGACTAGGTGCTTCCAATGCAGAGGACACAGGTTCGACCCCTACTTGGGGAACTATGATCCCACATGCCTCACAACATGGCCAAAATAATTAAATAATAAAAAGCTTTCCAGGTACTTCCAGTGTGCAGCCAAGGCAAAAAGCAAAAAACAAAGCAAAAATCTTAAAATGTAAAACATAGAGACCAAAGCATGGAAAATGAAAAAAGCTGAAAGAAAACACATAGAGAAAACAGTTGTTGATTAAAAAGTGGTCTGCTGCAGTGAGGAGATCAGCAGATTCTCTCCCCAGAAAATAACTATGAGAACGGGAGGGAAATTTTTTTTGAAAGATTTCAGGTTCTGGAAATTGACCAAAAGTCATTGAGAAATTGAGAAGCATTTATTTATCCATGAAAAACTTCTGAAATCTGGTTAGAACAGTGAGCATCTGTGGCATTCTTGCCTGGGGCTGCTCACATTCCCATAGCTTGGGAGTGACAGTAGCTGTCCCAAAACTGGGTGGCGGTGGTCGTGTCCGACTCTTGTGACCCCAGGGACTGTAGCCCACCAGGCTCCTCTGTCCATGGGATTCTCCAGGCAAGAATACTAGAGTGGGTTGCCATTTCCTTCTCAAGTTCTCTGTCTTCAGAACTGGGGAGACTGTACAAATCAGCAGCTTCACTGCCTGAGGGAGCTCACTGAATCTGAAATAAATCACAGTGAGATACCACTCTACATCCACTGAAATGGCTGTAATCAAAAAGACAGGGGATAGCTGGTGTTGGTGATGATGTAGAGAAACTGAAACCCTCCAACATGGGAATGTAAAATGAGCAGCCAACTTGGAAAACAATTTGATAGTTTCTTAAACAGTTAATCATAAACTTAGCATTCAAGCCAGCAATTCAATTCCTATGTACTACCCAAAAGAACATGTCCGTATACAGATTTGTTCAATAAACAAGGATGTCATCAGCAATTGCAGCCCTCCAGAGTGAGCCGGTGAACCCCGAGGAAACTCAGGAAAGAAAAGAATACCTGTCATCTAGTCGCCATCAGACTGCAGCCCCTCCACATGGTGCGCCCCGAGGAAACTCAGGGTGTGAAAACATACGATACTAGTCCCAGATAGCTGAAGAACATATCAAAGGAATGATTCAGTGAGTCCAGACTCTTGCATCTTTCCATACATAGAAAAGTGCTAAGTTCCTTAACTTGACATAGCTGGTTTCTTTAATTAAGAGTAATCTTTTGATGTACCCAGACTACCCGGCCTTTGCTGCTAAACTCCTATATATCCTAGCTCCTCCCCTTGCCTCCTTGAAGCAGTTTCTCAGAGCTATCTGAAATGTTTTCTCCTGGGGTGTAGTCCTCATTTTCCCCCAAATAAAACTTACCTTGTAACTCTCACACTGTGAAATTTTTTTTCAACATATGCAATGTAATATTCAATAATAAAAAAGAATCAATCCTTGATACATGCTACAACATAAATTAAGTGCAGAAACATTATGCTAAGTGACAGAAGTCAGATATGATTCCATTAACATGAAATATCTAGAAAAGGGAGAAAGCAGTTTCATGGTTGCCTTGGTTAGCTGGGAATTAACTAGAAATGGGGAACAAAAAAATTTTGGTGATGGAGTTACTCTAAAATTGGATTTTGGTAACTTCCATAAATTTACTAAAGATCAATGAATCATTCACTTACAGTGTGCAAACTTTATAGTATGTTAACTATATTTCAATAAAGTTAAACTATGTGAGACTAGAATAAACATACTTTTAGATGTGCAAGATTTCAAAACAATTACTACACTTTCTTTGGATGGATGTAACTATCAATTGAGGCAGTAAACCAAGAAAAAGTGAAGATGTTGCGTTTTAAGGGGAAAATAAAATATATGTTTATACAAAGAGTGGTACACCATGTCCATAGTAGTTTTATATCATATAGCCAGAAATTGGGAACAGTCCAGGTGTCTATTACCTGGTTAATATATAAAGAAACTGTGGCATACTTGTATAAAACACCACTACTCAGCAATTCAGTTCAGTTCAGTTCAGTCGCTCAGTCATCTCTGACTCTTTGCAACCCCATGAATCGCAGCACGCCAGGCCTCCTTGTCCATCACCAACTCACAGAGTTCACTCAGACTCACGTCCATCGAGTCAGTGATGCCATCCAGCCATCTCATCCTCTGTCGTCCCCTTCTCCTCCTGCCCCAAATCCCTCCCAGCATCAGGGTCTTTTCCAATGAGTCAACTCTTTCATGAGGTGGCCAAAGTACTGGAGTTTCAGCTTTAGCATCATTCCTTCCAAAGAAATCCCAGGGCTGATCTCCTTCAGAATGGACTGGTTGGATCTCCTTGCAGTCCAAGGGACTCTCAAGAGTCTTCTCCAACACCACAGTTCAAAAGCATCAATTCTTCGGCATTCAGCTTTCTTCAAGGTCCAACTCTCACATCCATACATGACCACTGGAAAAACCATAGCCTTGACTAGACGGACCTTTCTTGGCAAAGTAATGTCTCTGCTTTTCAATATGCTATCTAGGTTAGCCATAACTTTTCTTCCAAGGAGCAAGCATCTTTTAATTTCATGGCTGCAGTTCCCATCTGCCGTGATTTTGGAGCCCAAGAAAATAAAGTCTGTCACTGTTTCCATTGCTTCCCCATCTATTTGCCATGAAGTGGTGGGACCAGAGGCCATGATCTTAGTTTTCTAAATGTTGAGGTTTTTTTTTTTATTTAATTTTATTTAATTTTTAAACTTTACATAATTGTATTAGTTTTGCCAAATATCAAAATGAATCCACCACAGGTATACATGTGTTCCCCATCCTGAACCCTCCTCCCTCCTCCCTCCCCATACCATCCCTCTGGGTCGTCCCAGTGCACTAGCCCCAAGCGTCCAGTACCGTGCATCAAACCTGGACTGGCATCTCGTTTCATACATGATATTTTACATGTTTCAATGCCATTCTCCCAAACCGTCCACCCTCTCCCTCTCCCACAGAGTCCATAAGACTGTTCTATACATCACTGTCTCTTTTGCTGTCTCGTTCACAGGGTTATTGTTACCATCTTTCTAAATTCCATATATATGCGTTAGTATACTGTATTGGTGTTTTTCCTTCTGGCTTACTTCACTCTGTATAATAGGCTCCAGTTTCATCCACCTCATTAGAACTGATTCAAATGTATTCTTTTTAATGGCTGAGTAATACTCCATTGTGTATATGTACCACAGCTTTCTTATCCATTCATCTGCTGATGGGCATCTAGGTTGCTTCCATGTCCTGGCTATTATAAACAGTGCTGCGATGAACATTGGGGTACACGTGTCTCTTTCCCTTCTGGTTTCCTCAGTGTGTATGCCTAGCAGTGGGATTGCTGGATCATAAGGCAGTTCTATTTCCAGTTTTTTAAGGAATCTCCACACTGTTCTCCATAGTGGCTGTACTAGTTTGCATTCCCACCAACAATGTAAGAGGGTTCCCTTTTCTCCACACCCTCTCCAGCCCTACAGCTCAACTCCAGAAAAATAAATGACCCAATCAAAAAATGGCCCAAAGAACTAAATAGACATGTCTCCAAAGAAGACATACAGATGGCTAACAAACACATGAAAAGATGCTCAACATCACTCATTATCAGAGAAATGCAAATCAAAACCACTATGAGGTACCATTTCACCCCAGTCAGAATGGCTGCGATCCAAAAGTCTACAAATGAATGTTGAGTTTTAAGCCAACTTTTTCACTCTCCTCTTTCACTTGCATCAAGAGGCTCTTTAGTTCCTCTTCAATTTCTGCCATAAGGGTGGTATCATCTGCATATCTGAGGTTATTGATATTTCTCCCGGCAATCTTGATTCCAGCTTGTGCTTCATCCAGCCCGGCACTTCTCATGATGTATTCTGCGTATAAGTTAAATAAGCTAGTTGACAATATACAGCCTTGACGTACTCCTTTCCCTATTTGGAACCAGTCTGTTTTCCATGTCCGGTTCGAACTGCTGCTGCTTGACCTGTATACAGATTTCTCAGGAGGCAGGTAAGGTGGTCTGTTATTCCCATCTCTATAAGAATTTTCCACAGTTTGTTGTGATCCATACAGTCAAAGGCTTTGGCATCGTCAAAGCAGAAGTAGATGTTCTTCTGGAATTCTTTCCTTTTCTATGATTCAACAGATGTTGGCAATTTGACCTCTGGTTCCTCTGCCTTTTTAAATCCAGTTTGAACATCTGGAAATTTTCGATTAATGTACTGTTGAAGCCTGCTGCTGCTGCTAAGTCGCGTCAGTCGGGTCTGACTCTGTGCGACCCCATAGATGGCAGCCCAACAGGCTCCTCTGTCCCTGGGATTCTCCAGGCAAGAATACTGGAGTGGGTTGCATTGCCTTCTTCACTGTTGAAGCCTAGGTTGGAGAATTTTGAGCATTACTTTGCTAGCAAGTGAGATGAGTGCAATTGTGCTTCTGTAATTCTCCTTCCATAAAACCCCCTAAATAATGGTGTTTGGAGAGCTTCTAGCTTGTTCAACACATGCAGGTGCTGGGAGGTTGGCATGCCTGGAGTGGGTCTAGAAGCTCTACCCATTCACACACAAAAACACCCATAACTTGCCCTATGCATTTTTCCATTTGGCTGTTCCTTAGTGGTAGCTTTTTACTTTAGTAAACCTGTGATAGCAAGTAAAGTATTTTCCTGGTTCTGTGTGTTGTTCTCTGAACCTGAAGAGGTGGTCATGGGAACCCCCAAATTTGTAGCTGGTCAAGGTGACCTGTGGATAGCCTGTGTACCTCATCTGCAGCTGAGCATCTGATGTGGGGGCAGTCTTAGCCTTTAAACCTGTGGTGTCTGTGATTAACTGGGTAGTTAGCATCAAAACTGAATTGAACTTGTTACCAAGTCCAAGCTCACTCTGCTTGGCCCACAAGACACACCAGTAAGTCCACAAAATGAGGTGTTAAGCCTTGTAGACCTAGAAGATGGCAGACTTATGTCTCAAAATTATCATCTTATCTGGGTTTGGATGCCAGTTTCTTTTACAGAACAGAGAAGTGAGGAGGTAAAGAAAAACGGCCATTAACCTTAGAAATATCTTCTGGAATGGCCAGCCTGCAGGGATTTGTCCTCAACTTCTTAAGAACATTATGCTTTAGCAGAAAAGTCCCTAGCAGGACCAACAGTCCTGTTCTGTCTTGGGCCCAGACTCAGGATTCCCAGGATCAGCTAAGGTTGAAGTCCCCCTCTTTTAGGGCTCTGTACTTTACCACCAGTCATCTGGACTCATACTTTCATTGTTGCCTTTGGTTCTTCTTTTCCTAGATTTCTGAGTCCTATGGTGCAGTCTTCAGCATCAACATTTAATGCTTTGTTTCTAGACATCCTGTCATTCCCTAATTCTGCCCTTTAATCAACTTCAAGAAGTAGCTTCCTAACCAGACTCATAGCTGGTAGTCTCTCTCTCTTTTAGACTCCCTGGAATAATATTAAAATAAAGCTTCCCTAGGGAATTTCCTGTTGGTCCAGTGGTCAGGACTTGGCTTTTTCACTGTCAGGGCTGGGTTTGATTTCTGGTTGGGAAACTAGGATCCTGCATGCCATAGGCTGTGTCCAAATGAACAAATAATAATTATAATGCTTCCCTAAATATCTAAATCATAACTGAAATTTAAAATTTAACCTATCTCCGTAAAGACTCATTGACTAGGTCTTAACCCAACTCTCGAGCTGAGCAAGCTCCCATTACGTTAATGAACATGTACCTTTCTCCAGCCAAAATACATGATGTCCCCAAATATATGATACCCATTTTCCTGCCTTTTCGTATGCTTTTTCATATTTAAAGGAGCCTTTCTCCAACTCTCCAACTACAGAAAACCTGCATATCCTACCTTATCCAGTTGAAGTCACATATTTCCCTGTCCATTCTAGATGAAAGCAGTCCTTCCCAATCCCCTTAAATTCCCTTTAGTACTGCCATCTTTTAACATTTACCTTCTCATTTTCCCTTCCAAGATGGCAGGAGGGAATAAAGCTGGCTCCTCACCTAGAGCCAGACATCCTGGAATGTGAAGTCAAGTGGGCCTCAGGAAGCATCACTACGAACAAAGTTGGTGGAGGTGATGGAACTGCAGTTGAGCTATTTCAAATCCTAAAAGATGATGCTGTGAAATTGCTGCAATCAGTATGCCAGCAAATTTGGAAAACTCAGCAGTGGCCACAGGACTGGAAAAGGTCAGTTTTCATTCCAATCTCAAAGAAAGGCAATACCAAAGAATGTTCAACCTACCACACAATTGCACTCATCTTACATGCTAGCAAAGTAATGGTCAAAATTCTCCAAGCCACGTTTCAACAGTACGTGAACTTCGAGATGTTCAAACTAGATTTAGAAAAGGCAGAGGAACCAGAGGTCAAATTGCCAACATCTGTTGGATCATAGAAAAAGCAAGAGAATTCCAGAAAAACGTCTACTTCTGCTTTATTGACTACGGCAAAGCCTTTGACTGTGTGGATCACAACAAACTGTGGAAAATTCTTACAGAGATGGGAATAGCATAACACCTTACCTGCCTCCTGAGAAATCTGTATACAGGTCAAGCAGCAACAGTTTGAACTGGACATGGAACAACAGACTGGTTCCAAATAGGGAAAGGAGTATGTCAAGGCTGTATATTGTCACCCTGTTTATTTAACTTATATGCAGAGTACATCATGAGAAATGCCGGGCTGGATGAAGCACAAGCTAGAATCAAGATTGCGGGGAGAAATATCAATAACCTCAGATATGCAGATGACACCACCCTTATGGCAGAAAGCAAAGAAGAACTAAAGAGCCTCTTGATGCAAGTGAAAGAGGAGAGTGAAAAAG
>NW_011495072.1:950886-951085 GCF_000754665.1 Bison bison bison | reverse complement strand
CAGATGGTGACTGCAGCCATGAAATTAAAAGATGCTTGCTCCTTGGAAGAGAATTTATGACCAACCTAGACAGCATATTAAAAATCAGAGACATTACTTTGCCAACAAAGGTCCGTCTAGTCAAAGCTATGGTTTTTCCAGTAGTCATGTATGGTTGTGAGAGCTAGACTATAAAGAAAGCTGAGCGCCGAAGAATTGA
>NW_011495072.1:914957-950786 GCF_000754665.1 Bison bison bison | reverse complement strand
CCATCCTAAAGGAAATCAGTCCTGAATATTCATTGGAAGGACTGATGCTGAAGCTGAAACTCTGATACTTTGGCCATCTGATGCGAAGAACTGACTCACTTGAAAAGACCCTGATTCTGGGAAAGATTAAAGGTGGGAAGAGAAGGGGATGACAGAGGATGAGATGGTTGGATGGCATCACCAACTCAATGGACATGATTTTGAGCAAGGTCAGGGAGTTGGTAATGGACAGGGAAGCCTGATGTGCTGCAGTCCATGGCATCACAGGGTTGGACAGTATTGAGCAACTGAACTGAACTGGAGAAGCTGGGGGTGGTGTGTGTGTGTGTGTGTATGTGTGTGTGTGTGTGCCTGTGCGCGCGCTCGCTAAATTGCTTCAGATCTGTCCAACTTTGTGCAATGGAGTGTAGCCTGCCGGGCTACTCTGTCCATGGGATTCTCCAGGCAAGGATACTGAAGTGAGTTGCCATGCCCTTTTCCGGCCTGTCTTCTGGACCCAGGGATGAAACCCTGGTCTGTTACCTCTCCTGCACTGGCAGGCTGGTTCTTTATTGCTAGCACCACCTGGGAAGCCCATGGTTGTTGCTACATTTACCAAATACAGTTTTTTTTCACCCTACCATTCAGCCTTTGGGTATCCAAACAAATGGATGACAGAAACCAGGACATATAAAGGTCTAAAAAAACCACACACCACTTCCATTTTCTGAGGTTCTCAGCATATTGAAAACTGAAGATATGCTAAAAGTGAGTTACAAAAGTTGTGGTGTGTTTGAAATCTTTCCATTGCACCATCTTTTTTCTCAATATTGTTGTCAGTGTGTCTCTGTGCCCTTTATGTCTAATTTTACTGAAGAAAACATTGAAAATTGAAGTAAACCTGGAGTGTAATACTGTGGACTGTATTTGAGCTTGGGTAACAAGGTGGCCTCAGGCTGCCGGGCCTAGAGCAATGACACTGCAGGAACCGTGGCGCCTGCTTACACAGCGCAGTGCAGTCGACTTTAGGCCGGACCGAGGGAGCCGTTAGCGCTGCGCACTCTCTGCATCGGGGGCAAGGCCCTTCCCGATGGTTCACCAGAGTTCCCACCCCTTCTTGCCAGGTGACATCTGACCCCCAAAGAAGGGAACGGAATGCCAGATTCCGAGGCCCGGGTCTAGGCACAGAAGGTGTGGGAACCACAGAGACAGAGAGAGAGGCAACTCCTGGAAGCGCGCCCACTAAGGAATCAACGCAACCGCGCGCGGGAACTCCTGAACGGCTGGTCCCGCCTCAGGGCGCGCGCGCCCGGGAGTATTCCTTTCCGCCCCAGCCCGCCCCCTTCCCTACCGCCCAACCAACGGCCACTTCCTGCCTCACTCCCAGCCAATCCCCACGCTCCACGAAGAATAGCCCTAGGGGGCGTATGGGAAAGTCCTCAGAGCGATGGTCGCATTGACCAACTGAATTCAGAAGCTGGCGCGGGGGGGCTGGCCTTGGCCCTAGCCGTAGCTACTCAGGAGCGAGGGGCGGGCTCAGGGCCGGGCTTCGTGCGCTGGGGCTAGCTCGCGCGGCGGCAGCGGGAGTCAAGGCCTCTTGGTTCTGCGGCACGTGACGGTCGTGCTTCTTCAGCTGCTGTGCTGCCTCAGCCGCTGTATTCTCTGCGGCGCGAGGCCAGTTGTGCGGGTGGGAGCAGGCGCGGGCGCCACCGGCCGTCCCGCTGAGGCTCGAGGTGAGACGGGAGGCCTGCTTGTGTTCGGGCCTGCGAGGACCCTTGGGGGCCTGGATACACGGCGCCGCGACCGGGGGCCCGAAGAGTCGGGCGTGGCCGGGGCAGTGGGGTCCGGTTGGGTTTCGAAAGCTCAGGCCCAGGCTGGCACTCCAGCCGTGTGGTGTGTGGCCGGGACCTGGGCCGCTTGAGTTAGGGAGCCAGGCCCAGGCCGCACCACCGGGGTCGGGAGGCGTGGCAGGTGCCTTAGAACCTCTTTTGACCTCTGAGAAAGCTAACTTCTCCTTCTGGCTTTGCTTCTAGGGCTTTCTTAAGCCTATTGCTGGCTACCTGTGAAGCTGGGAAGTGGCCTGGAGTAACTGGGTAAAGGTCTGGAATAGGATCGGGCCTAGTCGATGTCCCTTGTAGTGGGGAAGAGTTGATAGTGGGTCGAGAGAGAATATTTAGCATTAGAGGTTCAGTATTTGAAAATTAAAATCACAGAGTGAAGAGTGGAGTATGGAGAATGTGCTAGAACACGCAGTGGCTGGAAAACTTAAGCCCTGACATTTAATTATATCTCTTCATGGATGAGGAGTAAGTAATCTGGTTTGTAAATTCACAAAGACTGGCAGGAAAGCACCCAAAAGCTCTCTGGGCAAGTCATTTTATAGTGGAGGAAACTTGAGGCCCAGAGCTCTGAAATGATTGGCTCAAGGTCATAGGATTAATTTTATGATCACGTTGGAGTTTTAGTTGAGGCAGTTTTGATGTAGTGGTTAAGGCTAAGGCCCTGGTTCAAGTCGTTAATCTGTCATTTGTTGCTATATGAACTTAGGCAATTTACTTCTCCTCTGTACTCCATTTTTCTCCAAATAATGGATATAAAATCTGATGGTGGTGGTGTTAGAACTAAACTGTGTATAAAAAAGGACAGGAGGCACTTTGACTACTTGATAAATGATTTAAATAAATTAAGGCCTGAATGATGTTGGTCCCCTACATCAACATCCTCCTTTTTGAGTTGGTTAAGTTCTGGGACCTGAAGTCACGTTTATATATAGGAGGAAGAAACTGGACTTAGTGGATTAACTGCTGGGTATGACACAAGTGAATGCTGGCTGGAGGAAGTTAAACTGAGCTGAATATTAAAAGCTTGGGAGGACAAAGGTGAGCCACAGTTAGGTTTCTTTACCTGAGTTAGGAAATGGAACATTTTGCTAAATTTTTTAATAAGAATTAGTGGGCGGGAGGATTTGTTTTGTTTCAGGGTTTTTTTTAAAGGGAGGAACTGTATTGATCTTTAAAATCATTCTGTATGTCAGTCTTTTAACAGCCATGTTTAAGTGCCATGACTAGAATCACTGCTGAGTTGTCCATTTGCTGTAGTAAGAGCAGAGGTAGAGAATTGTTTGGGCGTTCTCCTGTGCCCCAGCACAAGCAAACAAGTCAGGGAACTGGATTATGAGATAGCTAGAATGAACGGTGTATTGGAGTAAATGTGCCGCACAGCAAATGCATTTCCTAACCTGTCTGATAATGAATGTCAGCAACTCCCTACCTGACTATCTTGACTCAACAGTTTCAACTAGCACATTATCTTCCAAGGACCTTGAGGGGTAAACGTTTTGACAGAAGTTGTTGCTGCAGTTTTGGCAATCATGCTCTTGCGTCCTTTCAGTTACAGAGTTCACTTTGCCCTGAGAGATAGCTTAAGGGGATGAAGTGACAATTGGTAAGCACAAAAGCAGGCTGGAGAGACTTGAATTCCAGGCCCAGCGAGGTAACTAGCTTAATGAACAACATTAGTTTCCACATCTTAGAACAGAATGAGGAGTGCCAAGGATACCTTACCATTAGGGATCTTTTAGGAGAGACAAATAAGATGGGGAACATGAAACCGCTTTGAATGGCGTAATGAACTATGCAAGTAGAAGAATTGGCAGCTCATAACAACTCCTAGGAAATAACAGTGCCTGAACATAGTTACAACCTGTACAGCTTACTGTAGAGCTTTGTCAGAAAAGTGCGGGCTGAATGCTTTGTTAACTATAACAGATGATTTTTAAATTAAGCTTAACTGTGAAAATTATTTGGAGAATTTTATTTTTTTAAGTAACTTAAAATCTTCAGCAGTGTTTTTGGAATCCACATTTTAAATTGACTTAGTTTATACAAAAAAGGAAAGTGCTATGGAAAGATACATTTTAATGTTCCTGTCAATCAAAAGCAGAATTCAGAACTGAACTAGGCAGTGTACATCTATTTTTTTAGTGGATGAGCATTTACAGTAAGGACCACTTTGAATTTTATGTACTTCCCTCCCACTATTAAGTGCTTTGATGTTTCGACTAGATGTAATCAAGAGGAATGAAAAGTAGTAGTAAAATGGTTATCTGTGACTGGAATCAAATTCCTTTTAAGTGGTTCCTTTTCAATCTAAGACTTCAAGTTTCTTATCGCTGTTAAAATTCAGTGTTTTAGGACCATCAAAGCTTAAACGGTGTCGCTGGGCAATACCTAGTAATAATAGAAATCACTGATAATGTTGCACATTACTGTGAGCCAGGTACTGATATGAACACATTGCATGCATTTTGTTTATATAGCTATCCTAAGGTGTACACAGTGTAAATGTATCCCAGTGTAAATGGCTCAGATGGTAAAGCATCCGCCTGTAACGCAGGAGACCCGAGTTTGATCCCTGGGATGGGAAGATCCCCTGGAGAAGGAAATGGCAACCCACTCCAGTACTCTTGCCTGGAAAATTCCATGGACTGAGGAGCCTGGTAGGCTACAGTCCATGGGGTCCCAAAGAGTCGGACACTGAGTGACTTCACTTTCACTTTAAAAAGTACACAGTGTTGTTATTTTAGAGATGAAGAAACTGAGGCCCTGAAGTTAGTAATTCACCCAATATGCCAAGTTATTAAGTAGAAGATTAGGGATTGTGACTTCTGAGTTCCTGCTCCTTGTTGTACAGGAACAAAAGTTGTGTCTGACTCTTGTGACATTGTGGACTGTAGCCCGCCAGGCTCCTCTGTCCTTGGGATTTACCAGGCAAGAATACTAGAGTGGGTTGCCATGCCCTCTTCCAGGAAATCTTCCCAACCCAGCGATCAAACCGCGTCTCCTGCTTCGCCAGTGGATTCTTCACCGTTGAACCACATGAGAAGCCAGTCCTGCTCATTAACCGTACTTTTAACTGTGACCTTGGACAGTTTAGCTTTAGTTTCCTCATGTGTCACATGGATGATAGAAGCTCCTGGGGATCTTATGAAGATTAAATTAGACAATCTAAAGGTGTCTAAAATCAGTGAGACATAACATTTTAAAAGGGTAGATAAATGGATAGCCTACATGAAGGAAAGACTGCCTCGTTTTTTAATTACATTCAGCCTTTGGAAAAAAATCACTTTGTGGAATTCCCTGGTGGGCCAGTAGTTAGGACTTGGCTATTCCATTGCAGGGGGCACGAGTTCAATCCCTGGTTGGGCAACTAACGTCCAGCAAGCTGCGCAGCCAAAAGGAAAAAAATCACTTAAAAAAAAAAAAATAACCAATTCTGCCAGCTAGGTCACTTCTGTTCTTTTTTCTGATTTCTCATGGGTTAAAGGAATTAGAGGTGACATTTCCTAACTACTTTTAAGAGATAAAATTCCAAAAAGAAAAGCTTCAGAACTGAATGATTTCACTAGTGAATTCTACCAGATACTTAGGGAAGAATTAATACCAATCCTTCACAAACTTTTCTAAAAAATAGAAGAAAGGAAAACACTTCTAACTCATCCTTTAAGGCCAGTATTACCATGATAACAAAATGAAAGACTTCACAAGAAAACCGTAGAACAATATCCCTTAAGCAAATAAATGAAAAGTCCTCAAAATGCTAGTAAGTGGGATCAAGCAACATATAAAAAAGAATTATACACCACAGCCAAATGGGATTTAACCCAAAAATGTAAGGTTGGTTTACCATACAATAAAGAATGTAATATATTACATTAATATATATTGCATTAATAAAGGACAAAAAACCTACACGATCATCTCAGTTTGATAAAGTGCAGCACCCTTTCATGACAGAAGCACTTAACAGACTAGGAATATAAGGGAACTTTGTTGACCCTCCTAAGAGAGAAATTCCTTTTGTGGGATTTGTTGTTCTTTTCTAATTTCTCATGGGTTAAAGTAATTAGAGGTGAAATTTCCTAACTACTTACAAAAATGATTTATTTGGCTGTCCTGGGTTTTAGTTGCTTAGATCCAGTTCCCTGACCATCTGGGGCCACCTGCATTGGGAGCACAGAGTCCTAGCCATTGGACCACCAGGGAAGTCCCCCTAACTACTTTTAAGAAACAAAATCTTAAAAAGCCCAGAACCAAATGGGTTCACTGGTGAATTCTACCAAATGCTTAGGGAAGAATTAACACTAATCCCTCACAAACTCTTCCAAAAATAGAAGAGAGGAGAATAGTTTCCAATACGTTCTATGAGGCCAGTATTACCCTGATACCAAAACTAGACAAAGACTTTACAAGAAAGCCACAGACTAATATCTTTATGAAAATAGATGCAAAATAGACTATCTTGAAAATATCAAACTTTAATTTTAAAATAATTTGAGACTCCATTTGTTTTAAAAATCTTTTTTTTTGAATGGCCCCTTTGTGAGCATAAAGATACTGCCTATGAGAGGTGACAAATTTAATATTTCTTTAGTGTTTGCCAGTTCCTAAAGTTGCTCTAAATCAACTTTTGATTTGTTGAAATTCAATGCAGAATGTGTATGTTTCTAATAGAATATTTTGTGTTCAGTTGAAGTCTCATGTGTATTTTTCAGTATGTATAGTAAAATAATAGGACTCTTTAGAATGTGTCCTGAGAACAGAGTTACCATTAACCAAAAATAAATTTGGAGGAATTCATGAAATTGGTGGCAGAGCAGAAAATAAGAAAGTCACAGATAAACAGGGATATTTCCCTGTCCAAATGCTACAGTTGTATATACACCATTGCAAGGAAGAGGTAAAGAAAAAAAATGATAGAATATAATGAGAAGAAAGCTAGTTCTTCTTGTTACATAAAATCATTCACCTTTGTTGAAATATGTAGGAGGTGTAGGCAGTCTGGGAATTGAAGATGTGGTTGTACTAATTGTGCATCAAAAGAACAAACCATTTGTGTACTTATGAAGTACTGGACTCTGATAGGCTGTGTATTATCTTTTTGTATTTTCACAGCAAGCCTTTGAGCTAGTAGTACTACTAGCTACATTTATAAAATAGGGAAGAAAGACTCCTGTAAGTTCAATAAGCTGACCAAGGCTACAAAGAGGGTCAAGAAAGCCTTGAACCCAGATTTCTCTGACATGACAGTTTACACCATCACATACACTGTACTGCCTTTTGCATAAGGCCTTAATTTTCTGAATCGTCAGTTTTAAAATAGAGTGCTTCCATTTCTAGAATTCAAGGTAAATTCACTCTTAAAAGTTAAAAAGTGAATAGATTAAGGTCTCTTGAAGAATCCTTCTGACCCTGAGATTTTGAGAACTGGGCTTTTTGTTCTGTCCTTGGAAAATTGAGATGCAAGTTGGAAATCATTTATATTATTTATAAATGTATATTACAAATATGCATGTATTTTCTTGGCTTTGTGTACATTTCTTGGCTTTGTGTACATTTGTCCATGTGATCCCAGTGGTAGAGATTCTTTGCCTTGGATATAGGCTGATAATTATATTTGATTATTAAAAGCAAAACACTTATTAACTGGAAGGAAGGGGGCAAGATGTTCAGATTTCTAATCCAACTCACACTTCTGGGTCTTTCTCTGTACTTCTGTGCTTTGAAAGACTGGGTCGATTGAAAGCTGGTTTCTATACAACTTTGATCAAGTCTTAACGAACCAACCATACTGATCCAGTAATACATTTTTTAAGAGAAGCTTTCAGGTTTGAAATAATTACAGACCTACAAAAGTTGCAAAATAGTACAGAGAGATCTCTTGTACCCAATACCCAGCCTCCCCAAATAACAGTATAGGTAGATAACTATAGTAAAATATCAGAACTAGGAAAAAATTGCATTGGTACAATCTACAGACCATATTTGGATTTCTCCAGGTTTTACCTGCCCTTGGGTGTACATAGTTACGTACAGTTTTATCATGACACTAGTTGATAGTTAACGTTTTTGCTTTTTGGTGTTTTTTATAGACAAAATATTCAGGCTGGAGTCTTAAGTAGTACTAACAGCTCTCCGCATGTTTTTTCCTAGTTAGATAAAAGGTTATGAGTTTATGTTATCCACCTCCAACTCCCCTGAAACTTGATTGGTAGAACTAAGGGTACAGAATATTCATGAACGCTGAAAACATGGGCAAATGCATTTTATGTTTCCAGACTTTAAGGACACCCTTTATTGATCCTGAAGGTCAGAGTTTTTTTGTTGTTGTTTTTTTTTTAATATTTGATAACTAGTTGGCCCTCATGGAATTGAACACTATCAGCAAACATTCATTTAGTGTTTAATATGTGCCAGGTTTGCTGCTGGGCATTAGACCCATTTTCTCCTTTAACCCTTTGTAATACAGAATTCTCACACTTCAGTCTTGTGACTGCCAGGAAACAGTCTTGAGCCCTGCCACCCAGTATTTATTGAAAGTCCATCTGAGGGAATTTCCTGGCAGTCTCACGGCTAGGCATTTTCACTGTTGGGGCCTGGGTTTGATCCCTGATGTCTCAAGCTATGCGGCACGGCCAAAGGGGGAAAAAAATCTAGCTGAGAAATATTTAATGAGTATTTGAAGGAAGTGCAGTCTGTTCACTTCTCTGGAACCTAGAAATTGTAAGTTTTATTTCCAGATCAAGTTCTGAATCAACAGAAATCAGAACTTGGCCTGTATAGTCTTGGCCCTCATATTGTTGGTTTTATTGACTTCACTTTTGCTCTAGTTAAGGGATACTGTACGATAAAGCCACACAAAACTGTATTTACATATAATGGTATTTTTAAGAAAAGTTCACTTTGGTAGACTCATAAATGTTAAAAGATTTTCTTGTTTGTGGTTTTGATTTTTAATTGCAAGTCTCCTGGAGGTCTGTAAGTGATTTGTAATTTGGCCAAGACAGGACTTTAAACGGGCACACTGAGAGACAGCTGGTGGCACTAAGCAGTTTAGTCATGAATTAGACATCCACCTAGCATTTGTGCCCAAGCTCAAAGGGGCACTGTGGTAGAGTTTAAGGTAATAGCCTTGCGGTGATTAAGAATAAAAATAAAAATGGCTCTTAGAGGAAAATCAGGAAATGAAGTACTCCAAGAAAATGATGGCTTTCAAGCAAAAAGTATGAGAGAAACTGCTATAATGGCATTCAGGAATAGGAGAAATCTTGCACTGGAAGAGGTAGCTTAGTGAGCATGATTCTTTACTGCTGGAAAGTGTTAACTTGGTTTACAGGCACATAATTTCTTTACTTTTATTCTTAAATATTTTAGATTTAGGAGTCATTTGCTCTGGGACTTTGGGGAAGTGGGGGAGTGGGGAAAATGTGCGGTTTATTTTTTTAAAGCATTATTGCTTTGTTATTGAGCTTCTTGTTACATATTTCCTGTTAATAATCTTAAAAATAGTGACAACAGAGAAATACGCTGTCTGCTTTGTTGTTTAGTTGCTAAGTCATGTCCCACTCTTTTGCGACCCCATGGACTGTAGCCCGCCTGGCTTCTCTGTCCATGGGATTTCCTAGTCAAGGATACTGGGAGTGGGTTGCCATTTCCTTCTCCAGGTTGGGATTTTCCCGACCCAGGGATTGAACCCACATCTTCTGCATTGCAGGCAGATTCTTTACCACTGAGCTACCTGGGAAACCCTTACACTCTCTGCTTAGGAGTTTCTAAGTGTTAAGACATATGAGTTCTATTTATTTATTTTCCCAAAGTAATTAATTAATTAGGCTGCAGTGGGTCTTCGTTGTGGGAGAGGGCGTGAAGGATCTAGGTCTCTAAACAGGGATCAAACCCGGCTCCCCTGTGTTGGAAGCATGAACTCTCAGCCACTGGTCCACCAGAGAAGTCCTTGAAGAGTTCTAAAGGGAGAAAAAAGCTGCTTCTTAGATGTCTTCTTGAACATTAATATAAGTGAAAAAATCATTTTGTGTATAAGACAAAAGTGGTATAAAATTATCAAGTAAAGTATTGGGAGACAGGAGACTTGGCCTCTGCCCCTCATTTGCCAATAACCGTTTTTGGCAAGTCAGTCTGTTGGACCTCAGTTTCTTCTCTGAAAAGAGATTTAGACTAGATTCCAACAGTATATATTTCAGCCCTGGAATTTTTTTTTGGAGGCTGCTGCTGCTGCTGCTAAGTCGCTTCAGTCGTGTCCAACTCTCTGCGACCCCAGAGACGGCAGCCCACCAGGCTCTCCCGTCCCTGGGATTCTCCAGGCAAGAACACAGGAGTGGGTTGCCATTTCCTTCTCCAATGCAAGAAAGTGAAAAGTGAAAGTGAAGTCGCTCAGTGGTATCTGACTCTTAGCGACCCCATGGACTGCAGCCTACCAGGCTCCTCTGTCCATGGAATTTTCCAGGCAAGAGTACTAGAGTGGGTTGCCATTGGGATAGGAGACAAATATTTGATGCATAATAGTGGAACATCCTTTTTTTAAAAAATGAATTTTTTACAGAATCGTTTTTAAATCTATAGAATCATTTCTGCCATGATTAACATTAGTACAGTACATTTATTATAAATAATGAACGGGTAATGGTAATTACCAAAGTCCATATTTAATTCAGATTTCCTTTGTTTTTATTTGCTGCTCTTATTCCATGGTACCGTGTTACATTTAGCCATCATGTCTCCTTAAACTCCTCTTGACTGTGACAGTTTTTAAGATTTTCTTTGTTTTTGATGTCCTTGAACAATTTGAGGACTACTGGTCAGGACAGCAGTCCCTCTGTTGGGATTTCCTTGATGTCTTTCTCATGATTAGAGGGAATATGGATTTTGGGGAGGAAGACCACAGAGGTTAAAGTACTGTTTTTTTTTTAATATAAATTTATTTATTTTAATTGGAGGCTAATTACAATATTGTATTGGTTTTGCCGTACATCAATAGGAATCCGCCACGGGTGTACACGTGTTCCCCATCCTGAACCCCGCTCCCACCTCCCTCCCCATACCATCCCTTTGGGTCATCCCAGTGCACCAGCCCCAAGCATCCTGTATCATGCATCGAACCTGGGCTGGTGATTGGTTTCACATATGATATTATACATGTTTCTCAATGCCATTCTCACAAATCATCCCACCCCTCTCCCTCTCCCACAGAGTCCAAAAGACTGTTCTATAATCTGTGTCTCTTTTGCTGTCTCTCATACAGGGTTATCGTTACCATCTTTCTAAATTCCATATATATGCGTTAGTATACTGTATTGGTGTTTTTCTTTCTGGCTTACTTCACTCTGTGTAATAGGCTCCAATTTCATCTACCTCATTAGGACTGATTCAAATGAATTCTTTTTAATGGGTGAGTAATACTCCATTATGTATATGTACCACAGCTTTCTTATCCATTCAAAAAATATAGAATGCTTCACGAATTAGCGGGGCCATGCTAATCTTCTCTTTATCATTCCGATTTTAGTATATGTGCTGCCGAAGTGAGCGCTGAAGTACTGTTTTCAGTGACATCACTTTTGGTCTTTACCTTGAGCACCTGGCTGAAGTAGTGTTTGCTGGGTTTCTCCCCTGTAAATTCCTGCTTTTCCTGTTCCCATATAGGAACGATAGCGCTCTGTGGAGCCCACTTGTAAGGGTAGGGAGTTACGTTTCTCCTCCTTGACAGTGGACTGTCTGTATCTGTTACATGGAATATTTCTGCCTGGGAAATTTGCCTCTTATTTGTTTAATCTCATTTATTTATTTATTCAGTAATGTAATGCGTAGATTCATGGGCATTTATTTTGTGCTTTGGAATATAATCCACTAGCACTTACTTACTGCTCATGTTTTCCAGCTTTGGCCATTGCTCTTCCTTTTGTTCCTTTGATGTAGCCCCCAATCATTGTGGGTGTTTTTTTGTTTTGAACACTTCGTCACTTTCTGGCAGTACAAGATGTTCCAGGCTTGTCTTATATGTTTGCTGCCCTAATCCTAGAATCAGTCAAGGAACCCTGTTTCCTTTTTATTGGAGATGATATTGGAAACCAAAATCCTTGGTACTAGGGTATTTATTGTATTGCTACTGAGGTGTAGTTTCTTGTATGCCCTCTTAACTGATAGAGCAAGAAAATATATGTGTGTATACTAAGTGGTTTATATGCACATATCTATAAATATTTCGTATGTAACCCTCTGTATATTAAGATAAACGTGAGTTCATATTGTAGTCTCTTAACTCTTGCCCATTACCATGTGGATTATCTTAGCCTCTTTCCCTTGCTTGTCCGTAAAGTTCCCACGCTCAGCATTGAAAGTGGCTCCTACCATACACCATCCATTTACTTAATTGTTCAATTCTGATATATATGTATAGCAGTATCCCAATTGTTAACCTGTATACTCATGTGACGGAGAAGGCAATGGCAAGCCACTCCAGTGTTCTTGCCTGGAGAATCCCAGGGACGGCAGAGCCTGGTGGGCTGCCGTCTATGGGGTCGCACAGAGTCCGACACGGCTGAAGCGACTTGGCGGCAGCAGCATACTCGTGTGAATCAGCGTAACTTGAATAGCGCTTTTGTATAGTGTGGTTTTGCAGACTTGACTGATTTCCAGAGCTACTTAGGTTAACGTCTTTTCCTGCCACCTCTTTGAGTGAGGTGGTTTCATACATTTGTAATACAGTTGGGTTGTTTTGTCACATCCTGTGTGTATCCTGGATCACTCAACCTCTTAAATGATGTTTTATAATTTCCATACATCAAGATTCATTCTCTGTGCTGTTAAGTTTTATGGGATTTGAAAAATATGTAGTACCATGTATCCATAATTACAAGAGTATACAGAATAGTTTCTCTGCCTAAAAGAGCCCCCTGTGCTTACCTATTCAACCCGACCGCCACCTCTAAACCTCTGATTTTTCTTTTTTTTCTTTTGATATCTAGGGTTTGGCCTTTTTCAGAATGTACTCTAATTGGAATTATATAGCATTGGCCTTTTCAGACTCAGCCTTCTCTCAGCAGTATCCACTAAAGATTCAAGTCTTTTTTTGGCTTAACAGCTCTTTTTTTTTTTTTTTAATTGAAGTATAGTTTATAGTTTGTTTACAGTGTTATGATAATGTCTGCTGTACAGCAAGGTGATTCAGCTTAGGAGCTAGTCTTGTAATTCGGAACAATATTTCATCGAATGGGCATACTACAGTTTGTTTACTCATTCCCCTACTGCAGAGCGTTTTGGTTTCTTCAAGTTGTGAGTTATTATGGATAAAGCTGCTATAAACATTTGTGTGGCAGGTTTTGTCCAGTCGTAAGCCTTCAGATCAGTTGGGCAAGAACTTGGGAACATGATTGACAAATCATATAGTAAGTCTATGGTTAGCTTTGTAAGAAGTTGCCAGATATGTTCCAGAGTGCCTGAAATTTTAGATTTTCACCAGCACTGAAATGAGTTCCTGTTACTTCACATCCTTGCTAGTGTTTTGGATCTTAGCCGTTCTAATAGGTGTATTGTAGTATCTCATTGTTTGCAGTTACCTAATGGCAGATGAAAGCGCTTCCCCGGTGGCTCAGCGGTAAAGAATCTGCTTGCAGTGCAGGAGCTACAGGAGACCTAGGTTCTATCCCTGGGTCAGGAAGATCCCCTGGAGAAGGACATGGCAACCCACTCCAGTATTCTTGCCTGGAGAATCCCACGGACAGAGGAGCCCAGTGGGCTATAGTCCATGGGGTTGCAAAGAGTCGGACACGACTGAAGCGACTTAGCAATGGCAGATGATGTTTGATCTTCTCATATGCCATCTAAATATCTTGTTTGGTGAGTTTAGATGTTTTGCCCATTTTGTAATTCGGTGGTTTGTTTTCTTACTGGTTGAGTTTGTGTTCTTTGCACATTTTGGAAACCATTTCTTTATTAGATATTTATTTTGCAAATATTTTCTCCTAGCTTGATTTGTTTTTTAATTCTCAAGTTTCTTTCATGGAGTTAAAGTAAGTTCAACCAATTTTTTTCTTCTGTGTTTCTAGCTTTTGATGTATTGGAAACTCTTTGTCAAACCCAAGAATGTTTAAAATTTCTCCTATGTTTTCTTATAGAAATCGTAATAGTGCAACATCCTTTTTGATACAAGGAATGTGGGTAGGAGGACTGAAATGAGGGTGGGTTTTGTTTCTTGATAATATTGGATTTTTATTAATGAAGTGGAGAATTAAGATCACCTTAAAATATAGTGTTGAATTATTTCTAAGTGTGACCAAGTCTTTAACAAAATTTGGAATGTTTGGGCTGGCTTAATAGTGGCTCTTGAAACTAGACCTGTTTACTGTAGCATTTTCTTGGGAGTATTGGCAAATTACTTTGGCAAGTATTGAAGTAGCGTATGTAAAACTAGCAGTGGCTTAGGCTTATAAACACACAGCTGTGAGAATTGATTTGTCATGGTTTGGCAGTGGTGGTTCCTCCACGGCTTTAACAACCCTCTAGATGATGTGAAAGTTAACACATATGTGCCTGAGACTTCTCAAACCTGAAAAACCAGGTCCTGAAACTCAGGGTGTAGGGGAAATGGTGGTGGAGAGAAGTGCATTTCCTGTTGTTCCTGACTGGGATGGTAGCCTTATGCTACCGGACAACTTTTACTTTTATTCTGCCTCCCCCACACAGATGCCATCTTTCCTGGGTTCCTTGGTCCAGCAACCTGTTCCGCAGTCACACTCTTCTAAACCCTGCCTGAATCCTCCATTCCAGACCACTCCCTTCAGGACCCTTCCTGACTAGTCTTTCTATCCTCTCTATCACACATGTTCGGGATGAGCTACATTTTGTCTAGTGTCATAGAAATAGGACATTTGAATTCTTTGACTCTCACTTATTGGTTGTGATATTGAGTAAATGATTGGGTTGTTTTCATTTCACTACATCTTAGTAATACCTCAAGGGAGGTTTACAAAATAATGAACTGCTTTTATAAACTGGAAAACAAAGCACAAGTTGATTGTTCATAAACCCTAATCAGTGGTTCTCAAGGTAGCAACCTTTGCATCCCCTGGAACCTGATAGAAAGGTAAGGGCCCAGCGCGCACACTGAATCAGCAGTGTGTTTTAAAAAGCCCCCTGATGCATGCTCAAGTTAGAGAAGAGCTGCCTTGTGACTATGCTTAACCTAAGGAGAGTTGTATTAGGCTGCTTGGACTGCCATGACAGTACCACAGGCCGGGTGGCTTAAGCAACAGAAAAGTTTTTTCTTACAGTCTGGAAGTCCATGATCAAGGCGTTGGCAGAGTTGGCTTCTGGTGTGGCCTTTCTCCTCAGCTTGGGGAGGGCCACCGTCTTGTGTCCTCGTTGGACTTAACGTCTGTGCACATGGATTCCTGGTTCTCTTCCTCTCATTATAGACAACAGGCCTATCGGTTAGGGCCCCAACTTTATGACCGCTTTTAACCTTAATTACTTCCTTAAAGGTCCTATCTAGTTATGTTGGGAGTTCGAGTTTCAGCATACAGATGTGAGGTGGGAGGCACAGTTAAGCCTGTAACAGCAGTATATGTTGTATGTGTGTATGCTCAGTTGCTCACTGTGTGCAAATCTTTTACAACCCCATGGACTGTAGCCTGCCAGGTTCCTCCATAGGATTTCCCAGGTGAGAATACTGGAGTGGGTTACCATTTCCTTCCCCAGTGGATCTTCCCGAAACGGGCATCTCCTTCATTGGCAGACCAATTCTTTACCACTGAGCCACCTGGAAGCCCATAACATAGCAATAGTGCATCAACAAATTAACAATTACAGAGAAAAAAATCAATCTTCCTGTTCTGCAGTTGTTTTCTCCCTCACTAAACCCTACCTGAATCCCACTTTTGAAAGATGAGTAGTTAGTTCATCTCCCTGATTAGCTTTTCCTTGAGCAGCAGTGTTTTAACATCAGTACATAGTCCTTATTAATTCTTTGGTTTTGTGATTCATTTAATTGCTACTAGGCTTATCGTATTTTGCCTTTTTGATTTAACTGTTTTGTGGACTAATTTGATTTATAGGTTATCCCTGGGAACCCAACTACCATTTATAGCATTATTTCTGTGAGGACTTGTTAGGTTGTATACAGTTGATTTAGATAAAAGTGTTGAATCAGCCTGTTTAGTTTCAGAGAATCCAGTGTAGTTGTAAATCAAAGCAATATTGCTATGCCATTGTATATTTTGGTGGTAGAGAATAGAAGCCTTACCAGTGAAAAATTCAAATTACTGGCATTTCTTGGTATAGAAGAAGCCATAGCAGAATGTTAACATTGAGAGTTTTTCCTAACTCCTAGGAAACTCCTAAACCAGTCTTAGGAAGGATTATGAGTGACTTTTTTTTTTTTTTTTAATCTTTTATTTCTTTATTTTCTGTGCTGCCTAGGAGTCCAGTGAGCTTTACTTTCTTTCGTTTTGTGAAAACAGTATCCACGATTTATAAATAAAAGAAATACCACCAGATGATACATGAAAATCTAGTTCTATATAGTTACTCACTTTAAAGGATTATAGCATTTATAAGGAATTAGGCGTTAAATTCAGCATTAGAATAAGTTGATTTACAAGTGACCACAAAAATTAAGCTATTTTCTTTATTTTTATTGTAGTGAAAATACTTGTAAGATTTACCATCTTAACCATCAAGTTCAGTGGCATTGAGTACGTTCACATTGTTGTACAGCTTTCACCTCCATCCATCTCCAGAAATCTTTTGTCTTGCAGAATTAGAATTCTGTACTACCTGCTACCAAATCATTTTGTGCATCCATGTAGCTCAGTTTTTATATCTTTAGATCTGTGGTTTTGGAGAGAGGATTGACTACCATCCATGACAGTCTAATATAATATATATGACACTTGAAGGCTTAGAAAAAAGAGATAAAAATAGTTGGTCTGTGGTTTAATATATTTTTTTCTTGAATCTTAAAACTGATTTATTATTTATTTATTTGGCTTATTGGGTCTTAGTTGCTGACGGGTGGGATCTTCATTGCATCATGCAGGATCTTTTTTTTTTTTTTAATGCAGAATCTTGTTGAGCATGGAGTCTCTAATTGTGGCCTGTGGGCTTAGTTACTCTGAGGCATGTAGGATCTTAGTTCCCCAGCCATGGATCAAACTCAAGTCCCCTGCTTTGCACGGGGTTCCCTGGAAGTCCCTTAAAATACTAATTAAAAACCATACCTATGCTTGTTGATCTTTGGACAAAAACAGCAGCATCTAATCTAAATTGAGTCTTTAATGTGAGGCAAGTTAACTCCTCTGTTATTTCATTGTAATGTTTTAACTCATTTAAACTATTCTGTAAAACGGGCTTTGTCTATTGTAAAGCTCTTTACAAATGCAAGAAGTTATTTTGAAATTGTATTTGAACACCCTAGGTCTGTGTAGCCAACATGATATTCTATATGGGGACAATTGTTTATGTTTGAGTTATATTTTGAATTTTTTCTTAAAATTGGATCTTTTAACTAACTGATTTTAGGAAAACCTGTTATTCTGAGTTCACTTTCTTTATCTATAAAATGAAATAACAGTAAAGTTCCTTTCAGCTCTGATTTGAAAGCCTTAATTTTAAATAAGAGGGGTTCAAAATTTTTGAAAGGAGGTGATATATTTAACTACTTTTTTTTTCAAATACTTAGATCATGGAAGGAAAGTGGTTGCTGTGTATGTTACTGGTCCTTGGAACTGCTCTTGTTCAAGCTCATGATGGACATGATGATGATGTGATTGACATTGAGGATGACCTTGATGACGTCATTGAAGAGGTAGAAGACTCAAAATCGAAGCCAGATGCCAGCAGTCCGCCATCGCCAAAGGTTTGACGTGATCTTTGAATCTGTTCATTTTGCCTCTTGAGATAATCAAAAGATGAAGGTACATTTTGGATCCTTACCACAGGGAAAGCAAAATTTGCTAAAATACTTACTCCTCTCTCTGTCAACCTTTGTTATGTTGTCCCAAAGATAAATTATATGGGTTGAATTTGAGGGCCAGTTATGCAAGTTTGAAAGCAAACCAAAAGAATAGATCCTACTGAAATATTTTAATTCTTAATTCATTTTTATATTTAACACAGGTCACCTACAAAGCTCCAGTTCCAACCGGGGAAGTGTATTTTGCTGATTCCTTTGACAGAGGAACTCTATCAGGGTAAGTGTTTCATAGGGGGGAAAAAATCTTAGAGGCAAACATCATGTAAATAAGATAGAATAGTAGATTCCTTTTTAGATAGCATTTTATATTTTTAGTCCCATTTAGGAAAAATCTTTTAGAACATGTGGTTCTTGCTTCCATTTCTTTTCCCTTCACCTTGTCTTTTCTTCTTTGAGAAAAACTTTTTTTTTCTCTTGAGTCTTAAAAAGTGAAATTATTTCATGTATTTGGTACTTTTTGTTACAGATTTTTGATTTGAGTATATTATCACTACTTGAAAGACATATTTAATAAAAGTTGAAAATAGAGTGATTAGGTGGGCTAAGAAGAGCTGAATTGTCCCTGTTTTTATTATTATTTACATTGTTTCTTTTTATAGGCCAACTATAATTTGAATCTTAATTTGGGGGGATATCTTCATTACAGGTGGATTTTATCCAGAGCCAAGAAAGATGACACTGATGACGAAATTGCCAAATATGATGGTGAGAGTTGCATTTGATTTAGATACAATAGCAGATTGAGATATGGTATGTTTCCATAGTATCTCAAGACTAGTTTAAAAGGAGTATGTATGTATACATTTTAAGGTTATTCCTTGGAAGTTTGCTATTTTTGCGTGTCCCATTATATTTTATAGGGTTAGACCTGTTTAATTTTAATTTTTATACTATAAAGTGGAAAGATAATTTATTACCCATGGTACTGTATTTTGGACATGGAAGGTCTTTTCTAGGCATTGGTACAATGCATGTGCTATGGGTTTTTAAAAACTATATCCTAATATTTATCAGTTACGTGTGTTTTATATTAATAGGCTGGCTCTTAGAGGTAAATGAAACATGTTAAACATTTGTCCGTGTGATGAATTTATACAACTCGGAGTTTTATTTATTACCATTTAAAGATCTTCAGAGGTGTAGTTAGGGAGTGAAATGGAACTTTTTTTTGTTGTCTTGCAGGAAAGTGGGAGGTAGATGAAATGAAGGAATCGAAACTTCCAGGCGATAAAGGACTTGTGTTGATGTCTCGGGCCAAACACCATGCTATCTCTACTAAACTGAACAAGCCCTTCATCTTCGATACCAAGCCTCTCATTGTTCAGTGAGTAAAACACTTGCTTGATAGAAGCTTTCTTGGAAGAATGATAACATGTTTAAAACTGTTACTCTATGTAAAAAATAATGAGAATAATTACATGTTGCAGTAGAAGTTTTAGGATGTGTTTCAGCATCTTGTAACATTTTTTTTTCATGCCCAATAAATTATTTTGAAATAAAGCAGCCATTTTTCCTCCTGATACGAAATGAACTTCTGGATTTTGCGGGTTTTTTCGGTTTTTTTTTTTTACTTATTTAATTTTGGAGGATTGGGTGGACATAACAATAGAAGACCACCTGACCTGCCTCTTGAGAAATCTGTATGCAGGTCAGGAAGCAACAGTTAGAACTGGACATGAAACAACAGACTGGTTCCAAATAGGAAAAGGAGTACGTCAAGGCTGTATATTGTCACCCTGCTTATTTAACTTATATGCAGAGTACATCATGAGAAACGCTGGACTGGAAGAAGCACAAGCTGGAATCAAGATTGCTGGGAGAAATACCAATCACCTCAGATATGCAGATGACACCACCCTTATGGCAGAAAGTGAAGAGGAACTAAAAAGCCTCTTGAAAGTGCAAGTGGAGAGTGAAAAAGTTGGGTTAAAGCTCAACATTCAGAAAATGAAAATCATGGCATCCGGTCCCATCGCTTCATGGGAAATAGATGGGGAAACAGTGTCAGGCTTTATTTTTTGGGGCTCCAAAATCACTGCAGATGGTGACTGCAGCCATGAAATTAAAAGACACTTACTCCTTGGAAGGAAAGTTATGACCAACCTAGATAGCATATTCAAAAGCAGAGACATTACTTTGCCAATAAAGGTCCGTCTAGTCAAGGCTATGGTTTTTCCTGTGGTCATGTATGGATGTGAGAGTTGGGCTGTGAAGAAGGCTGAGTGTCGAAGAATTGATGCTTTTGAACTGTGGTGTTGGAGAAGACTCTTGAAAGAGTCCCTTGGACTGCAAGGAGATCCAACCAGTCCATTCTGAAGGAGATCAGCCCTGGGATTTCTTTGGAAGGAATGATGCTAAAGCTGAAACTCCAGTACTTTGGTCACCTCATGGGAAGAATTGACTCATTGGAAAAGACTCTGATGCTGGGAGGGATTGGGGACAGGAGGAGAAGGGGACAACAGAGGATGAGATGGTTGGATGGCATCACTGATTCAATGGACATGAGTCTGAGTGAATTCTGGGAGTTGGTGATGGACAGGGAGGCCTGGCGTGCTGCAGTTCATGGGGTCGCAAAGAGTCGGACACGCCTGAGCAACTGAACTGTATAAAACGTGATCAAAATGAGGGAAAGGGGAAATAAATTAATGCCATATGGTTTCTGCTTTTTTTTTTTCCCCTAAAATTAGGTATGAGGTTAATTTCCAAAATGGGATAGAATGTGGTGGTGCCTATGTGAAACTACTTTCCAAAACCCCAGAGCTCAATCTGGTAAGTACTTTCTGTTTATGTGGCCACCCAATTACCTTTTAAGAATTTCAGAGAAAACGAAAGAAAATTTTCTAAGACCTGTGAAAATAAAGGTCTTCTTTCCTGCTGTTGAAATATCTTGGAAGTTGAAAATATCGACTTTGACGTTTCTTTGCTTTTTATTTGAAATGTGAATTTCGAAGCTGTTTCTTAGTTTCTATCCTATGTAATTTTTAGTTTTAGCAAACTTTATAAAAGAAGTATAACTCTCTAGATAAATGCATTATTTTATGTTTTTAATCACTTTCATACAGTCTCAGTAAAATTTCTGGTAATTTCTGGTTATTACTTTTCACTGGTATCTGTACAAATCTCATAAATGCATAAATAGGACACTATTTGGGATTTTGTAAGAGGATATATCATACTTTTTGAAAAGTTGCTTTTCAACACTTTGAGTTATTTAATTCATTTTTGTTTCTGAAGGATCAGTTCCACGACAAGACCCCCTATACGATTATGTTTGGTCCAGATAAATGTGGAGAGGACTATAAATTGCACTTCATTTTCCGCCACAAAAACCCCAAAACGGGTGTTTATGAAGAAAAGCATGCTAAGAGGCCGGATGCAGATCTGAAGACCTATTTTACTGATAAGAAAACACATCTTTATACATTAAGTAAGAAAAACTGTTAATTAATTTGGGGGTTTTTTGGCACTACCCATTTATCATCCTTCTAAAGTTATAAACCTGCAAATAACAATCTCTATTGACTTAAAATCTTAGTGGTGAGAAGAACTTAATTTCTCAGCACTAAAAGAAATGTTTCTTCCTTAGGTTGAATTGAGAAACAGGTTTTAAGAAAAGCTTGTATGTCCTGTATAGAGATTCTTTGCTTGGTTTCCACTCATCTCCTGCCTTTGTTTATTTTCTTGTTGATAGAACATTAAGTAACAGGACATACAATAGAAATGCGTGTACAGTTTTTCTCAGTGTCTTCTAGTTGAACTTGTTTGGATGTTCCAACACCTAGACAGTTGAGAATAGTAATTCAGACATTGGAGTGGGGTTTTTATATTCATAAGGCTTTTTCTGCTGCTTTGAGATCACATATAGTCATGCCTCTTTTCCTAAAGAATGCAATAACTTTTTTTCTTTATAACAAAAGTATACATATTCAGCATAGAAATTTGAAAGGAAAAAAGAAGACATTTAAAGTATCTGAAATATCAACATTGTGACATGTATTTGGCCATATGTGAATACATATGTATATATGTGTAAACACATATAATTTTATATTAACAGAGAAGGCAGTGGCACCCCACTCCAGTACTCTTGCCTGGAAAATCCCATGGACAGAGGAGCCTGGTAGGCTACCGTCCACCGGGTCGCTAAGTCAGACACGACTGAGCTACTTCACTTTCACTTTTCACTTTCATGCATTGGAGAAGGAAATGGCAACCCACTCCAGTGTTCTTGCCTGGAGAATCCCAGGGATGGGGGAGCTTGGTGGGCTGCCGTCGCTGGGGTTGCACAGATTCGGACACGACTGAAGCGACTTAGCAGTAGCAAGTATGTTTTATTTCTTCTCTTCACAAAAGTGTGAGAATTTTCTATGACAATATTTCATTGATAATGTTGATCACCTTCATTATCGTTTAGGATAGCAGGATAGTACTGTGTTATCTTTCACAGTATTCTGGATGTGCTGTGATCTAGCCACTTGCCTATTAGACATTTAGTTGTAGGATCCAGGCTTTAGCATAATTCCACTTAAGATACCTTTGTAGATTTAAAGTTATATTTGCATTCTTCACTGGAGTCCAAAAGTACAACCTGAGTAGATTTGTGGTTTAATAAATAAAAGGTTTGTGTGATTGGAACTGATACCGACTCAGAAGATGAGGAAATGGGCCTTTTCTACTGGGGGACGGTTATAATAAGAAAACTTATTTGCCTGTTGACCTGTGTGTACCCATTTGTGACAAACCAGTATCGCAGTTACTTTGCATATCTTTGGGTTTTTGATGTTTTTCTGTTCATATTCCATGTTCATGGAATATTTTGTTGTTTTAAAATTTTACCTGTTGTTTAATTTCTAAAAGCCTGAAGAACTAATGTTTATGATTTACAGATAAGGAAAAGACTACAAACTTGCCTGAGCCTCCATGACCATGTTCCGACTCTTAATACCCAAAGTCATTACTCCATGCTTCTGTCTTCTGTTAGAAATATGATCCTTTGTGGTAAAGAAAACTTGGGAATGAGTGGCTAATTAACTTTTTAAAATTGCATTTAATTTTTTTCAGTCCTGAATCCAGATAATAGTTTTGAAATATTAGTGGACCAATCTGTTGTTAACAGTGGGAATCTGTTAAATGACATGACTCCTCCTGTAAATCCTTCACGTGAAATTGAGGACCCAGAAGACCGGAAGCCTGAAGATTGGGATGAAAGACCAAAAATACCGGATCCTGATGCTGTCAAACCAGATGACTGGTGAGTCTGTTTTTGAATGCAATGGAGCATTTCATATATTTCATGTGGCTTAAGCAATCTTATGATGGTTGAAATGTGATAATTTGTATAATCTGTGATGCAGTCTAAATGTTAGGAAAAATGCAGACTACTATAGCTGAAAATAGAAGTGACCATATGGTGATCAGCAGGGCTGCCGAGGTCATCTGGACTGCCTCACACCATTTTACAGGCTACTAGATGCTGAAACTAATGATAGGGATTGCCTGTGGCAACGCAGTTGGTTTGTGGCAAAACTTCACATCTTTTGGCCTGGCCTTTCCCATGCTTCTGCAATTCAATTTAAAGCTGGAGTCCTAAAATTTTAATTTGAAAAATAACCTTTCTCCTATTAAACTGTACTCAGGAGATCTCTGCTCTCTGTTGGGCACTGGAATACAAAGCCACAGGCACATAGCTGCCTGCACAGCTCTCACCGTAGTTGTGAGACAGGCAACTGAAGTTGGCACGCTTATGGTGAATGATCTAATATGTGTTTCCGTGGTGACCAGAGCACCAACTATACCAAACTTCAGTATTCTTAAATTGAGAATTGAAAGCGGGCAAGAGATAACTAACTGGTAAAGATGGGAAATGGTATTTCTGGTTGAAGGAGAATATCATGTGCAGAAGTAGAGGAACGGGAGCAAGCTTAACACACATGAGGGAAATTGAGCGGTCTTTTATGTAGGATGCAAATTGAAGAGTGGTAAGAAATGAAAACAGGTGGGTTGTCCTCTTGTATATGACCCTGTTTGAACTCTTGGTATGGTGACTTGTGGAAATGTTAGAAAGTGAACAAAGAGAAATGATAAAACTGACCTTCCATTTATAAAACCATCCTCTTAGGTTTCATAGTGAAATTCTAGTTGATACTTAGGTGCTGCACTGGTGTAAAGGGTGAGTTTAGATTTGGGCTCCCCTTGTTCAGTATTGTATTCCTTAACTAGCTGTTTTGTTGTGGGGGAGGAGAAGTAAATGTTCAGCTTAAAAGGTCAGCTGAATGATAGACAAGTTTTAGTCGTAACACAATTTTAAACTAGCATAGTTCTAAAACAAGCATAACCCTGACCAAGAATAGATGTCCTTGCTTACCAGCTAAAGTGGCACTGTCTTACAGTAACTGCATGAAGCTTTGAAATTAGGTACTTCTTGATAAACTTAGAAGGGTGACTGTAAAGTCATAATTGACACGCTGAAATCCACCCTTTTAAAATGTACAGTTTACTGGTTTAGTATATTCACAGTGTTGTGCGGCGATTACCACTAATTCCAAAACATTTTTATCACCCAAAAAGAAGCCTATACCCACGAAGCAGTTACTTCCTCCGTTTCTCTCTTCCACCAGCCTTTGGCAACCACTAATCTACTTTCTTACGGATTTGACTATTCTGGATATAGGATTAATAAGATATGTGGTCTTTGGTGTCTAGCTTCTTTGGCTTAGCATAATAATTTTAAGACTCATCCATGTGGAACCTTGAATTGATACTTTCTTTTTGTGACTGAATAATATTCCATCCTGTGGGTGATACCACATTTTATTTACCCGTTCCTTGTTTAATTGACATTTAAGTTGTTTCCCTTTTGGGGCTATGGTTGTGAATAATGCTGCTATGAACATTCAGATGAATGGTTTTGGGGTGAATATACATTTTCATTTCTTTTGGGTGTATTCCTAGGAGTGGAATTGTTAGGTCACATGGTAACTATGTTTAACTTTGTGAGGGACTGCCAAACTGTTTTCCAAGGTAGCTGCACCATTTTGCTTTCTTAGAAGCAGTGTATGAGGGTTTCATTTTTTTCCATATCCTTGCCAATACTTAAACTATCAGTCCTTTTTCATTATGGTCATCCTCCTGGTTATGAAGTGGTATCTTATTGTGGTTTTGATTTGCATTTCAAAATGATGACTAGTGATGTAGAACATATTTTCATGTGCTTTTTGGGCATTTGTATATCTGAAGAAATGTTTATTCAAATCCTCTGCTGCTGCTGCTGCTAAGTTGCTTCAGTCGTGTCCGACTCTGTGTGACCCCATAGACGGCAGCCCACCAGGCTCCCCCATCCCTGGGATTCTCTAGGCAAGAACACTGGAGTGGGTTGCCATTTCCTTCTCCAATGCATGAAAGTGAAAAGTCAAAGTGAAGTTGCTCAGTCGTGTCTGACTCTTAGCAACCCCATGGACTGCAGCCTACCAGGCTCCTCCGTCCCTGGGATTTTCCAGGCAAGAGTAGTGGAGTGGGGTGCCACTGCCTTCTCCAGTTCTGCATACTAGGCCCTTGCATATGATTTTAGCTATTTTTAGGAGGAGCTATTTCACAAAGTGGGACCACACTGTCATCATTGTAGTTCTGTGGCCAGTGTTGTCATTAATTGTCTTTTTCTTTTGTGCTAAGGGATGAAGATGCCCCTGCTAAGATTCCAGATGAAGAAGCTACGAAGCCCGAAGGCTGGTTAGATGATGAGCCTGAGTATGTGCCTGACCCAGACGCAGAGAGGCCGGAGGACTGGTATGAGCACTGGTTAACTTTAACATTGCCTGCTTCTTACTGAAGGGAAAGTCAGTGCTGAATGCAGCCAGGGCTTCCCCGGGGGCTCAGACGGTAAAGTGCCTGCCTGTAGGAGGCGCTGGCTCACTTTAGCATCGCCTGCTTTTTTACTGAAGTGAAAGTCAGTGCTGAATGCAGCCAGGGCTTCTCTGGTGGCTCAGACAATGAAGCACCTGCCTGCAATGCGGGAGATCCGGGTTCAGTCCCTGGGTCAGGAAGATTTCCTGGAGAAGGAAATGGCAACCCACTCCAGTATTCAACTGCTCAAACTTAAGTGTAGAGCTCAACAAACTAAATTGATTACATTTTCATCTCTCTTTTTAATGTATCTATCACAGAAAATCCTTTGTTACTGGAAATGCAGAAACAAAATGATGCTTTGTAGTATGCCGCTGAATATTCCTACAGGATTTTAGGGAAGCCCTAGAGTAGCTTTTCATAGTCCTGCTTCACAGAATCCACCTGTAGTTTGTTTCTGTCTCCACAGGGATGAAGATATGGACGGAGAATGGGAGGCTCCTCAGATTGCCAACCCTAAGTGTGAGTCGGCCCCTGGGTGCGGTGTCTGGCAGCGACCCATGATTGACAACCCTAATTATAAGGGCAGATGGAAGCCCCCCATGATTGACAACCCTAACTACCAGGTTGGTACCTCCTGATGGTTGAGCTGCTTCATTGAGCTCTTAGTGTTCAGATAGTTCTCGAGTGTGTAGTGAGGCTGCCACAGATTGATCCTCTATATGCAAACAGTTGAATTAAAAACAAAGTAAACTTCAGAATTACGAGAGAACTTATGTGTTGTATTGAAAAGATGAACCTAAAAAGTGGAAAGACGAGCTTTCATAATTGCATTATAACTTAAAAACAAACAAAAGGGAAGACGTGTGGTTTGGACGCCCTGCTGCCATGTGGCGGGGTGCTCCAGCGTAAATGTCCACACTGGCAGTCTCTGGTAGCGTGGATAGGGGACTGTGGTGAAAGTTGGTCCTGACCATGAGTTAGCCCGTTGTTTGACCTCGGTATCTTCAGCTATGAATGCTGAAGCTCAAATGAGATGATCATACCGGTGGTGATACCTTAAAGCTTCAGGTTTACCGTGGCTCTGTAACAGTCCGACCCTGGTCTCACTTCTGTTTCTATCCCAGTCAGATTATTTAAAACCATTAATTTCTACTTTACAGCTTACTTCGAAATGTAAGTTGTATCTCTACATATAGACTGTGTATACTTTTCTGTTTTAAGTGTATTTTAAGTTGTGCAGGCAATAAGAAAAGTTGCCCCTTAGCTGTTTTGTTGACGGCCATTTAGGTGAATTTCCATATTTGCTTTTAGAATCCTTGCTACAGTGATTTTCCTTGTACTTGTCTGAGTATATGTGGTAACTGTTTCTCTAGGTAGTTGTCTGAGGTGAAATATCTGGTTGAAGAAGTGTGTTCTGATTTATGCTCCCACGCCTACCAGCAGTTAGTTGATAAGAGTGAAAGCTCTTGGAATGTGCCAGGTAGAGCAAGGTGTAGGTCTGAATCAAGGTCATGGGTGAAACTGAAAGTAGAAATTGGAGGTAGTTGGAGTTCAGCCCTCTTAGAGGCATTAGTAGCATTTATTGTTTTCCTCTTGTTAAGTTTCACACGGTCAGCACTTACTTCACAGATAATGCAGAATTCATCTTATTTAGGTTCACTATAAATTTGTGTTGATCATTACTGAAATGATTTTTTTAAATACTTTCTCTAGGGAATCTGGAAACCACGGAAAATACCAAATCCAGATTTCTTTGAAGATCTAGAGCCTTTCAAAATGACTCCTTTTAGTGCTATTGGTTTAGAACTGTGGTCTATGACTTCGGACATTTTTTTTGACAACTTTATTGTTTGTGGTGATCGAAGAGTAGTTGACGATTGGGCCAATGATGGATGGGGTCTGAAGAAAGCTGCAGATGGGGCTTCTGAGGTTTGTGCTTCCTTGTTTCTTGTGCATTTATCTCTTTTATAGGTAACTAATTGCTAATGTTGTGAAGAGCGATCTTCTAAGATTTGTCTTTTCCCTATTTGGGAATGTTGTCATAGAAAGTGTGACCTGTGTTGACTGAAGACAAAATACTGGGGTTTTGGACATGATTTCATTAGGTTAATACAAAGATTTTAGAGTCTATATTTGTGTTATATGCATGGTATTTCTTTTTTTTTTTTTTTTTGCATGGTATTTCTTTTAAAATTGTGTTAAAATACAGTTAACAGGGATTGACATATATACTACTATATATAAAATAGATAACTAATAAGAACCTATTGTACTGCACAGGGAACTCTATTCAACACTCTTTAATGACCTATATGGGAATAGAATCTAGAAGAGGAGATATATGTATAACTAACTCACTTTGCTGTACAGCAGAAACTAGCACATCGTAAATCAACTATTCTCCAATTTAAACAGTGTAAAAAAAAGATTTAACAAAGTTTTCCATTTAGGATCTATTTTAATGCAGTCTTAAATATTGAATCTTGGTTTATTAAATAAGTGGAGTTTTCAAATAATTGGTCATAAGGCCAAATTGAAAATTGGAGGCACACTAAGAAAAAGAAATTCTTCATTCACTGATCCCTGAGGTTAAGAAACTTTGCAGGTAATTGGGAAGCCAGCTTTCACACCTAGGAAAGAGAAATACCCTTGTTGATAAAGACAGCAGGAAAACTGAGACTTTTATTTCCTTTTTACACTGTGTGGACATCTAGGCTTGAATCCTGAGAAAATGGTGTCTGAGCAGTGCCATGCAGGAATTTAACAGTGGGACAGTACTGCCTATATTTAGTGTCAGAAGCCGACCCTGAAATGAGTGCTGTCTTGTTTTCCAGCCAGGTGTGGTGGGGCAGATGATTGAGGCAGCTGAGGAGCGCCCGTGGCTCTGGGTGGTCTACATTTTGACTGTGGCTCTGCCCGTGTTTCTTGTCATCCTCTTCTGCTGTTCTGGAAAGGTATGAGTTGCCATTGCTTTGTTTTGTTTTATTTTGATTCACTCTTACCATGTTAAAAATAACCAAGATATATTGGCAGAGGTTTTTCTTTGTAGCAGCTCAGTAATGACTGGGCCACATTTGGTGCTGACTTCTGAAACCCTGTTATTTTCAGTGGCCATTTATTGTGCCCAGATGGAAGTAGGATTGTTAGCCCCTCAGTTGCTAGTCTAGTGTATTGCTCTCCTTCGTATTTGGCAGCAGCTTTCTGAAAGAAAAGAAGGGGGAAAAAAAAACTTACATATGAAACTGACCCGTCTGGGCACAAACTAGATTTTCCTGCTGGCATACCTGTTTCTGTTCATATACTTCATAATTCAGTCTTTGATTTCTCATTATCCATTTCTCTTTTCAATATTCCCCCTTTCCCCCAAACACCACATATAGGAGTAATACAGCCTTGATTGTAGTTTTTCTTGTTTAGTCTTTGTTATATGGAATTAAAAAAAGAAGAAGAAAATTTTGTTTAGGCCCTCTACTTCTGCTTAAGAAGACTTGTGCTTCATACTGCATTCAAGACGTTTTGTAACCTGATCCCCAATCTTCTTTTCCAGCTTTATCCTCTGCCACTATTCTGCATATTTGTTAGCTCAGTCACCTTTGACTAGCTAGACTTACACATTCCTGCCTGACCCCTTTGCTTCTACTGTTCCTTCTACTTGAACCACACATGCTCACTGGAGAGGAAGCTCTCAGGCAGGAATTCCTTCTTACACATTTCTTTGTACCTGCTCCAGCATACCACTTGTACAGAACTTTGCTCATAGGCATTCAATAATTACATGGTAATATAATACGTAAAATATGAACAAACCTGTTGTGCTTTGGGGGAATATTTCAGAAACAGGCCAGCCCTGTGGAATACAAAAAGACTGATGCTCCTCAGCCAGATGTGAAGGAAGATGAAGAAGAAAAGGAAGAGGAGAAGGAAAAGGGAGATGAAGAGGAGGACGGTGAAGAGAAACTTGGTAAGAAGTAGACCCCAAAATATCTGCTCTGAGCCAGCACCCTAAGATGTTGCTTCAAACTCTTATACGCACGTTACTGTCAGGATTGTTTTAGACTCTAGAAGCGTGTTCTAATGCTAATTTTCTAGTTACCAAAAAATAAGTGTAAGATTTTGCTCAGTTGTTTTACTTTGACTTCTTAGAAGAGAAGCAGAAAAGTGATGTTGAAGAAGATGGTGACACTGTCAGTCAAGAGGAGGACGACAGGAAGCCTAAAGCAGAGGTAATGGAAAGTGGCAGCTCAGGGGAAGGCGCACGTACGGAGAGTGTTTTCATAAGATAGTTTTCAGTGGCTACGACAGTAAAGATTCTGTTATAGCCAATTTTGTAAAAGTGGGATTCTTAGCATTAAAAAATTCAATTTTTTAATTTTAAATTATATCTGAATCTCAAAAATACTTTCTGTGCTGAAAATGGTTTTCTGTAATAAGGAGAAGGCAAGGAAGACTAATAAAGTGCTTTCTAGTAATGGTAGTTTCAGTTGTTTACAGTTCTGTTTCATCAACTGTCTCTCCTCACTGTGCCCTTAAAACTGTTTCTTGGACAGATCACTGCATTCTAAAATTTTTGTCCCTCTTGCTGATGAATTCATTTGTTCATTCATTCAGTAAATATGTCTGGAGTAATTGTTAGTGAACAAGACAAAAATACTCTACCTTTGAGGAGCTTAGTTCTAGTGGAAGGAAACAGTAAGCAATGGGCATTTTAAGGAAGTAAATGAACAGTATGATAAAAAGCAATGAGCTATGAAAAATAAAAAGAAGACAGAAAAAGGTTTTGGAAGTACTGGGAGCAGAGTGAGTTGTACATAATTTTAAAGATGATAGGCCTCACCGTAGCAAAAACTTGAAAGAGGTAAGAGGCTTTGCCGTGGAGATGTCCATGGGAAGAGAATTCTTGGAAGAGCAAACCACCACTAAAAGGACCTGAAATGGTAGTCTAGAAGGCCAGCATGGCCAGTAGATTACGAGGATGGAGAAGAAGAACATGGGGAGGGCTCCAGGTTGGGGGAGGCCTCTGAGGCTGTTGTATGGGACTTGGCTTTTCCTGCTAGTGAAATAGGCAGGCATCATAGTCTACGGGGCAAAGGACCGATGGGATCTGATTACTCTGGCTTTGATGTTTTCTGCAGACCAGGGAGAATCAAGGAGCCTAGTTAGATTACTGTACTAATCCAGGCAAGATATGGTGGCTCTGAGCAGGGTGATAGAGAAGGACATGAGTTTCTGATCTGGATTTCTGATCGGATTGGACAGACTGGATCTGATCCAGTCAGGTGGATTGGATATGAGGTATGAGGGAAGGAAAATAGTCCATGTCATTCTCACCACGGTCCCTTTTCTCAGCACTTCTCTTTCATTCTGATCCTTTCTGGAAACTACCCAGTTTTCATTTCCAGCTACCACAACTCTGCCCTTCTATTGATAAAGGTCAATGCTGTTTATCTTTTCAATGGATATATTCTGTCTCAACTAGAATGCAGAATTCTTTCAGGTAGGGGCCAGTCTATTTTCATATTCCCCAAAATTCCTCACACAATAAGTGGGCGTAGCGTAGAAAGCACTGGATTTGTAGTCTTATTTCTTTTAGGCTGTGCCATGCAGCATGTGGGATCTTATTTCCTCAGCTAGGGTTCCAACCTGTGCTCCCTGCACTGGCAGCATGGAGTCTTAACCACTGGACTGCCAGGGAAGTCCCTGGGCTTGTAGTCTTGAATATTATATGAACTCTGCTTGGGCTTGGATAGCCTTTAGTCCGTATGAATCTGTGCTTTCTCAGCCTCAAAGTGGGACTAATATGTCCATAGACCAGTGGATTATTCAGGATTAAGCAGGATAACACATGATAGCCTGGTGTTTGGTCCTTTTTAAAGAAAATATTGATGGGTTAGGTTTAGAAAAGTGCACATTTATGGAAAACAAAGACTGAATAATAACACATGCACAGTTCTACCACCACTGACCCAATCATTGTTTTTGGTGCATTTTTTTCTAATCATTTGTTTGTTTTTCCTCAAATGAATTATACTCAGCTGGTTGATCCTGAAAACTTGGTGAATTTTTACTTTAAAAAAAATGCTAATTATAGTGAATTTCTTGTTTTTTCAACCAACAGGAGGATGAAATTTTGAACAGATCACCAAGAAACAGAAAGCCGAGAAGAGAGTGAAACAATCTTAAGAACTTGACCTGTGATTTTTCTCTCCCTCCCCTCCCCCTGCAAGTGTGGGTCCTAGGAAAGGACCTGGCACACCTTGGGTTGCAACTCAAAAAACCTTCCGATGCACCACCATCAGCAGGTCCCAGCTGAACACTCGCCCGTGTAATTTTAAACATCTAGCAGTAAATAATTGGAGTTGTGACATAAAGGACCCTGTTTCTGTAGAGAGAAAAGCTTAACATAATTGTTGTGAAATGTAACATGAAGCAACTAACTTGTAATTTTTTTTGTTTTTAAACATGTTTGTTTTTTTAAAATAGAGTGATAGAACTTTGCCAGTCTTTAAAAATCTTGGCTTAATTTAATATATTAATCTGTCCGTGCAGAAATAAAACCAACCTTTAAAAATGTTAGGGGAATGAATTTGAAGTTGGTGAATTGTAACTGATTTTAAGTTTGGTATTATGAAACATTTAAGTGTCTTTGTCCCCTAATTGATAATCATGTTTAAAATGTAGTCATTTGTGGTTATAATCTTGTTTTGCTTGCTTCCATTATTCAATGCCTCCTAAGGAAAGTGAGAGTGATTGGATGGAAGCCCAAATTTAAGTAAAGATTGTTTAAGTTATATTAAAAATAGACATACAAAAAGAAAAAGCATTTCACTTGTTGGTTAGACTATAAAGTATGTGTGTTCTCTTGCCCTTGGAACAGCTCAGTTCCCACACAGCTTTGCAGTTAGTGGAAGAGGTGGCATATATGGCACTCAGGCATCATGCCATCCTTCACACGCCAGGAGCGTCTGGGCTCCAGCCTTCTCACGCAGGTGGCTTCTCAAGGAGCTACCACCGTGTGTGAGCTCCAGAGTAGGTGCAGATGTTTTCATCACATCTTCCACGTTGTTGACACTGTCTTACCTTCTCAAGTTCCCCAAATTCCCGAGAGCTTTCTCCTCTGCTATGCATTTTGTCTTCACAGCGCAGCTTGCAGTCCCTTGCTAAAGATGATTATAAGCTCTGCATAGTGTTAAGCTTTATTGTGGTTATGTGTATGTTTCTTCTTCCTTTGTTAAGCAGACCCACACCTTTCCAGGTCAAAGTACAGGATAGAGTGCTATCCTTCATCTTTACCATTTCTTTTACTCCGTTTAAAGACTTCAGAAGTCTAATCCAGAGTTGAGCCAATTCAGAATTGACTGTAATTGAACACAGGCTAAAAGTATTTATGGGGGGAGTGACTTTTAGCATGAGTTTTCTGATTTTTGTAGCTGCTAACCTTTTAAATCTTTATTTGCAGTTCATGTAACAGTTGTCTTAAATTACATGATAAAGCAGTCCTGTTCAATTTTTTTTTTAATGTGGCTTGTAGAATTTTTAATAAATGAGCTTAGGTCTGTTTTTTCATGTGGAATGCAGATGGGTGCTATCAGAGCCTCTCCCCCATCACTATAGTGTAATAATATCATTATTACACCACACTGAAATGTATTCAGAACTAGATTTTTTTTATTTTTTAGCTTTATTGTTTCTTCAGAGGTGTTGCAAATGTACCGATGATACTGTTTCTTGCACTGAATATATAAACACTCCAGAGTGTTTATATTGGGGAGATATTGGGGAGGAAGTATATTCATAAAAGATGAAGGCTGTATCTGTTTATCTTCAATTTTTTACTTGTTCACTTAAATTCTTATGAGGGTGGGATGCATTTTCTTGCTGTTCAGTGCTTTATCCTTTTTCATCTGTCATTCTGTGGTCACAGTGACCTTAGCTATGTAGCAGACTTTCCCAAATGTATTGAGTGCAAATAAACAGTTACTTAGCAAGACCTGAAAATATGTCTGCAGGTTTCTCCTTGAAGTTAAGCGTGTGGGATCGTTGCATTCTAGAAGTCTGCCGCCTTCACCCTGAATTGACATTGTATGTCATGCTTCCCTTACGGTTTCTTCCAGCTGAGTTGTGGAATAATGAGTATAAATCAGTAGACTGTTCATTTGCAAGATAATTTATCATATCCAGGGTAATTCAGCAATGTTTGTCTACCCTCCCCCCTAGTCCTTGGTCTGGGGGGAACCCACGAAAAAACAAAGCTAAATAAAAAGTCTTTTCTTGGTTCTGTATTCCACTTTGTTGAAGATGCAGCCTCCTAATTAGAAGTCTGACATTAATGAACGAACAGCAGCAGTATTCATCTCTTTAAAAGGCACTTATTTTATATGCTGGTTATCTGCCCCATTGATATAAAATGCCCACTGCATCAGATGTGTTCCTCAATTTCTCTTAACCATAACACACTCCACTTTTCTCAGATTGTTGGCTTTACTAAATGGTGTTCCATTAAAGTCCTGTGTTAAGCATCTGCTTTTGACTGAACTTCACAAATAACCTTCAATTTGTTTTACTGTTTCAGGAGTGGGTTAATCTTCCATTAATTGGCTACTACAGGAAAGTTTGCTAATACACAAACTGTTAGGAACAGTAAAATAGTTATTACTTCATCTTACCACATGAAGGTGAATATAATTCAAAGTAGGCTTTGCATCTTTTTCCTGTTGGATTGGGGTTCAGTAATTTCAGTTGTATAGGATGACTAGCACCTCAGAAGAAGAGTGGTGATTTGTAGATAATATTCTTGTAGATTATGGAAACCATTTAACTTCAAAATTTTTATTCAAAAATAAATGACTTTTGGAATCAGACTCCATCTTTTATATTCCTATTTAGGGATATTTTAGAACATTAGGTCAAAACTTTATGTAGTATTAGGCTTTTGAATTGCTTTCTGGAGAGTACACAAAATGTAGTGCTCCTAGTTACAATTATCTTTCCCATTAGAAAGGAACTTTAAGTCTGGTGTAAAATTTATGTTTGAAGAATGGTAAAAGCAGGACTGTTACGGTGTTCATGAGCCCTAAGCACTTTTGCTTTGGTGGGTCACTTGTATTTTTTACAGCATTTGTATAAAAACAAGTACTATTTGAATAAAGACTTGATTTTTTCTGCTGCTTTTAAAACATTTTCATTGGCCTAGTAAGAAGTTACTGTACCAAATGTTTGAGCTGTCGATGGTGTCTCATTTTGTAGCCTTTTGGCACCTCCTGTTTGTCTTTAGCAATTAGGGTGCCAACAGGTATTGGCACCCTAGTTTCTCTTGACCCAACAGACTGTCTAGTTTGATTGTTCCTGTTTTTACCCCGTCTCCCACTTCCTTTGCCTACTAGGTATAATACTAGAGTGTAATTGTTTTTAGTTGGATTTTGTCGTCTGATTCAGTTTTACCTAACAGACCATCTTTTAAACGTAAAACTTGCAGGCCAGGCTCCCCGTGTTTTTTTTGTTTGTTTGTTTACTAAGGCATCATCCTTTGCAGTTCTACTGTGCCCACCCCCTCCCCCAGGAGACTTCATATCCTTTTCATGTCGGCTTTTTTTCTTTTAGTAGTTGTAATTTTTGAAATACTTTGATATAAGGGCAGATACTCTCGATTCAGAACAGCGCATGAAGGAACCTTCAGCTCGAGTACGATTCTTAGCAACTGTGAGGCTGAATGTGAGAAGTGAGGTCGAAGAAAAACCGATGACACTGAAAAAGCGTGGCTACTGTTGAGCTTATCAAACCCGAATTTAAGAAGCGGTATGAAAATGGTGACTCGCTATGGTGCCAGACCAGCATTGGGTCTGGCGGGTTACGCCGCGCCTACTGCCCCTCTTTCCGCGGCCGACCCGGAAAGGCCTGTTCGCGTGAGGCGGCGTCTAGAGCCAGCTTCTGTCGGTCACACTCAGCTGAGAGTTGAGGACCGAAGCCCGCCCAGCTGCTTCCCTCCGCCTGACTTTGAGAGTTCCTTTTAAACTCCGCAAGGGAACAGCCCAGCGGGCCTCTAGTGTGCGCGGCCCCGCCCCTCGGGCGGCCCGCTCTTCCTTCTCTAATTGGCCGCAGTGTCTGTTCATCAGCTGTGACGGCAGGGTCGGCTGCCGGAGCCCCGCCCTCTTCCGAGAGCCCCGAAAACAATTTTAAGATGGCGGC
>NW_011495072.1:895276-914447 GCF_000754665.1 Bison bison bison | reverse complement strand
GCTGCCGACGGCCCTGAGCACGGCCTCCCAGTCGCGGTGAGTAGGACCCGGGGAGCAGCCCCTTCTCTGGAGATGCTGCCCCTCACGCCGCCCAGGGCCCTTTGAGCCTGCCCCAGTGCCCGCAGCCCCTTGGGTCTCGCTCCGGGGAGGCTAACATGGCTGGGACTGAGCGGTTGTCATCTGCGGGAAATGGCACTGTGGCGTTGCCTTGGGAAAACAGGATCCTGAGGACCGACCTTAAGGCCCCGGCAGGGAAGGCTGGTGAACGGGCGGTGAAACAGTCTTCTTCCAGACTTGATTTCGAAATTCTGAGAACTCTGTTTTGGAACAGACTGGCATTAAAGTTGCCTGTGATAATGGCCTCATTTATTCTGCAGCTGTTGTTTGAGTCCTTGCTCTTTGCAGAGTCAGGGCTTAAATATGGAAATAAGACGGACTTCAATTGACCAAATGAAACTGTTCTGAATGGAAAGTCAAGAATCTTTGGAAATCTTCGTAAAGACATAGATGTACAAAAGAATTCTTTGTTTAGGCAGCTCTGAAATTTGTGGATTTGTGATTACAGCAGTATTTTTGGCAGTTCCAGTTTTAATTAGAAGCCTGTGTAAAACCTCTGATGATATTAGAGTTTGTTGGTAAATTATTACACCCTTTTGGGCTCTCAGTAGTGCTAGGGAAGTTTGTTGCTTAGAGGTTTTCCTTCCTGAAACTACTTAGAAGGTTCGTTGCTATTGTTTTCTTGGTAATTTAAAGTTTAGAACAAACGCTACCAATTTAATTTCTGTGTATTTTTATAATTCACGCCTTTATTCGGTCTCACCGGGCTGTTGGGGTACTCTTCCCTAATTAGTTTTCAGGTATTTAGTCTTAACCCTTTAAATGCTATGACCCTCACAGGCCCTATGCTCGATTTGTATTATTTTTCCTATTCTCTCCCACACCAGTCAGGACGGCTGGACATCTCATTGCTTATTGTTATCAATTCTTATATAGTCAGGACTCCTCGTCCTCACTTTTCTTCTCTGTAAATTGAAGATGTGTCTGACTTCCTCTGGGATTCTTGTAAGATTCAAAAAAAATGAATGTCAAGGTGAAAATACTTCATAAATGGAAGGCTGCCTGTAAGACCCACCCCGTCACCTCTCAGAATCTTGACATTCTTCAGGTCCAGTTCGTCTTCCTCTTTAAAACCAGTTTTTACCCTGCTCCACAGCAATTAGAATCTCCTTTGTCAGAACATTAAGCAAATGCATTGCCTGTGCTATTTTAAATATTTTAAGCACATCATTGCATGCTACCTTAGAAGTGTCTTGAAAACTAGACTGTAAGCCCTAGGAGACACGGAGGGGTGCAGCTCAAAGGAAAGACTTCAGATTTTGGGTGGTCATTCCATTTAAGTAAATAGTGAAAGCCCATTAAAAAAAAATATCAGTTTTACACACAAATAGTTGCCTTGAACACCCGCTAGAATATACATTAGTAGTGATTCAGTTTGTTTAACAAGAGTAAGAATTTAGATCCTCTATGATATTTTTAGCCCTAAACTACTAGAGAGAAGTTGGACATGCTGTTTGAAGAGAAATGAGTCCTGAGTGTGTTAGAACTTGAGCCTGGCCTGTTAGCTACTCCTTTGGGTGATCAGGTGTGTCGTGTTATGTTGGTGTCTTATCACATTAAACCTTGACCCGTGGGTTTCCTGAGTTAAACTTTAGAATGGAATTGCTCTACTGCCTCCCTGCTAGGAAGAGGGACCCTGTTAACTTCAGTCTCCACACGGTTCTAGGTGAGCTCTTTGGCTTTGGAGTGAAGTTTTAGGAATGGAAGATGAGTGTCTAGTAGAACCCGTTTTAGTGGCTCCTTCAGTTCAGAGAGAGGCAGAGTTCTTGCCTTTTGGCCTTGAGAGAAAGCACAGCTTTGCCCACAGAGATGGAGGGGAGAAAGTGATTATTGTTTTTTGACAATTCTGTGTATGTATTTGATCTAATTAATATTCTTTAGTGAAAGTCATTTCTGTCTCTTTGCAACCCCACGGACTATACAGTCCATGGCATTCTCCAGGCCAGAATACTGGAATGGGTAGCCTTTCCCTTCTCCAAGGGATCTTGCCAACCCAGGGATCGAACCCAGGTCTCCCACATTGCAGGTGAATTCTTTGCCAGCTGAGCCACCAGGGAAGCCCAATACTCCTTACATAAGGAATATTATTCTTATTTTTTCCAAAAGTCCTGTAGTACTCGTAGGCATCCGTTTCCTAGCAAAGTTACCATCAGCAAACCGTTTGTACAAGTGAAAATGGATCAAATCAAATTTACTAGTAGAGTCCACTCTCTGCTTGTTTTTTCCCCCTTCTTAGGATATTCCACTACAGCAAAATCTTGACCAATATCTATTTACGGTAAATACTGTTACAGATGAATCAGAAACTGTGCTTCAGACTTTTTCTACTCTAGTTGTCAAGGAATGACCTTATTAGGTTTTGTTTGTACTGCGTGTGCTCATTGAAAACCAAACAGTAATTTTCTAGTGACAGGATTGACTTCTTTTTATTAGGGATGCCAAATAATAGAGAATTACCACTCACTTTATACAAACATTAATTCTGTCATGAAAATAGCCTTCTACAATAGCTTCAACATTTTCTTTTGGTAAAATGTTACAAAGGTTTATGCCTGGCCCCCTTGGACAGCGTTGTCATACTTTTGCTGCTTACTTCTTAAGTTGTTGTAATAGTTACCAAGAAATTTGACAGTTCCATGTCAGCCATTCATGGAAGTTGCCTTTCCTGCTTAGTTTAGGAAATTATATTGTTTGTTAGGAAAGAATTACCAATACATTGTTAATTGTTTAGGAAATAATATTTCTGTCACTCTCTTTTTAACTTTTATCTATACAGAACTAGACAAATAGTGCGAAGAACACCTGCCCACCTTTACTTAGATTCTGCCCGTTGTCGTCATCGTTCCTTATTTGCTTCATCGTGTCACACATACTCTTTCTGTCCTCTCTACCTTTCTGTCTCCCTAAAAGTTCTGTTCTCTGAACCATCTGTGAGGACACTGCACACCTCTCTACCCCAAACACCTCAGTGTGTACCTTCTAAGAGTTAAAGATGTGCAGAATTTTAATAATTATTTTGTAGACTGAGCCTATGTAAGAATTATATAAATAATAAATTATTTTCAGAGAGTAGGTATTTCTGAACATGACAGACATTGTGGGATAATTTTAGAGAAAAGATGAGTAACATGGCTTCAGGATGGCATTTCTTCCTAGAACGTTCATGACCTTGTCCTAGCATCTTTCCTTTTTTATCAGTATCCCCTTTTCCACTGGGTCCTTGCCTTTAGCTTGAAGCATGAGCAGATCTTCTCCTTTCTTTTGTCTTTTCTCACCCTCAAAATAGTGTCCTAGCTCCTTCCTTCCCTTTGCCCTTTCCACCGCACTTCCCATTTGCTCATTTCCCCATTGTAATCTGCCTTCTGCCTCTTCTACTTTTCCGAAGCTGCCCCTTAAAGGACACCAAAGATGGACTTGCCAAATTCAGTGGTTTCTTAGTCATCATTCTTTTTGACTTCCTCCTTCCTAAGACTCTTCTGTTAGCTTCTACTCTCTTCTGATTTTCTTTCCAGCTTTCTGACTTTTCCTCCTGCTTTCCTTTATTAATACATGCAAAAAATATTTGAGTGCCCACTGTAGGTCAGAACAGTTTTTGGTTGCTAGGGATACAGCAGTGAACAAGACAGACTGAAACTCTGCTGTCATGGAGAGAGATCAATAATTTTTAAAACTAATTTTAAGTTATAATAAATGCTAAGAAAAAATGTAAAGTGATGTGATTCTGAGTGATTTATAGTAGCAGTTTTAGATATGATAGTAGCAGCTCTGTCTTAATTTGGGCTGAATGACAGAAGGTAATGAGTCAGCTGAAAGTTTCAGAAAAGAACATTCCAGTTAGAACTACCACCAGAAAGTTTCTGAGGCAAGAACCTTCTGAGCTTGCACGAAGGACAGAAAGGAGCGACAGTATGGGCAGAGCAGCCGGCAGTCGGCTGGTGTGAGAGCTGGGTAAGCGAGGGTCAGATCAAGTGCAGGATTTGAAGGGAAAACATCACATAATCTGACATTTTTTAAAGGCCACTCTGATGCTGGAGGGAGGGTGGGATCGGTCTGGGCATGAGTGGGCGCAGTTCGGGCTTTTGCAGTGGTCTAGGCTGGAGCCGTTCGTGGTAGTGCAGATGGAGAGGAGGTGAGTTCTGGATAGCTTCCGAAGGCAGAGGTGACAGAGGGCGGTGAGGGGCTAAATGGATTGGATTGGAGGCACATGGAGGGAGTTGAAGGGAATTCCAAGTTTTTTGGCTTGAGAAATGTTCTTTGGACACTTTTAAAAGTCATGTTCCCTAGTTTTTTTCACTCAGTTTTCTTTTCTAGGGTTAATGTCATTGATTCTTTCATGCATCTATCACCTATAATAGATTCTTCACATCTCTACCCAGGGTCAAATGCAGCTGTGTACTACACATTTCCACTTTGATTCCCACGTTATCCAAAAGGGACTCTCCGCTTTTCTTGCCAGTCTTACATTTCTTCAGAGTATTTTCCCTTGTCCAGTCAACCAAAGTAGGGGCTTGGGAATTATCCACCCCTTTTCTTCATTTCCATCTTTTTGTTTTGGCTCTGTCCTGCAGCATGTGAGATCTTAGTTCCACAACCAGCGAGCGAACCCATGCATTGGGAGCACGGAGTCTTAGCCATGTACCATCAGGGTAGTCCCTATTTCCGTCTTTCAGTTGGTCATTTGTTCACCCAACATTGAACTCCTGCTGGGAACCAGGAATTGTGGTGCCAGACCTATGTCATGTAGTCATCGCAAAGCCCTGTTGAAGGCTGTAAAACCTATGGGAATACTAGGAGAGGTGAAGTTTCACCCTTGGGTGAAGTTTGGAAAGTGTTACTTCTAAAGTGGGTCTTAATATTTTGCCAGATGTTTTCCCAAAGGGTGTTAACATGAAGCACTAATTTCATGGGCTATTAAAAGTTCTAGAGTTGCACAGATTTGGGTGATACTGGAATAAACAAATTTAAACAGTTTCCGTTATTGAGGAGGTTTCCAAGCATTTAATAGCTTAATATGCATGTGGGCTTGCACTCATAAGAGCAGGGAACATCTAATAGGATTTTGATCCCTTTGGAAAACTAGGCAAAAGCACAAAACCGTGACAGTGACTAATTCTTTGAATTTAAGACTTTAAGTGCCAGAGGCTGGAAGATAAAACTGGAAAGGGAGGAGTCATATCACAAAAAGCTTTATGTTTGATACTGGGTGTATGGACTAAATAATTTTGAAACATTGTGAACCTCCCTGACAGATTTTTGTTGACATTTTAAGCTTATCAGAATTATAATGCATATGTCGTGTTGATCAATAGTATACTAAATTACCATAACTCAATTTAAATGAAATATATGAACTAAGAACATTTATGTAACACATGAAGTACTACGTATGTTTAATGTGAATCAGCTGTTTTAAAAAGAGAAAAGGGCAAAAATGCTATTTATAGCGGCAGAGGATATAACTTCCAGAGAATCATAAATGTTAACATTTTAAAATAAAATGATTACATCACTTTTAAAAAATGTCTAGTGGAATCTGAAAACTTTAGTGATGTGCTTTTGTCAGCCACTTAAAGAATGCTTTTCTATAACAGAAATTTCATTTTTCAATTAATTGATTTTTCCTGGCTGCACTGGGTCTTTTGCTGCACGTGGGCTTTCTCTAGTTGTGGTGCGCAGGCTTCCCCTCGTTGCCGTGACCTCTTGCTGTGGAGCACAGGCTAGGTAGGGTGTGCAGGCTTGGTAGTCATGGCGCGTGGGCCCAGTTGCTCTGAGACGTGGGATCTTCCCAGACAAGGGATCAAACCTGTGTCCCCTGATTGGCAGGTGGATTCTTGACCACTGGATCACCAAGGACGTCCCGGACATTTTTCTCTTGAAACTTGCATTTCTTTTTTCTTTGTCTTTATTGAAGTATAGGTGATTTACAATGTTGTGCTAGTTTCAGGCACATAGCAGAGTAATTCAGCCATACACACATGTGTATCTATTTTTTCTCAGATTCTTTTTTCCTTATAGGTTATTAAAACTATGCAGTGAATTCCCTTTCTGCTCTTATTAAAGTCAATTTATAAGGAATTCCCTGGTGGTCTAGTGATTGGGACTCTGCTGTTTCACTTCAGAGGACCCAGGTTCGATCCCTGGTAGAGGAAAAAATCCCACAAACCCCATGGTGCATCCAAAAAAAAAAGTTGATTGATACAAAAGAATATAGTAGCATTTATAAGATTATATGTGTTATATATATTTGATATTTTAACAAGTTATTATAGTAAATTAGTATACAACAAACAACATGCATTATGCATTTTTATAAATAACTTATGCAGAAAAGTACAGGTTTATTATACTTACCTGGCGATCACCAAGGTGGTTTTCCCAGGTCAGTCCTTCGCACTCCACATGTGCTGACTCCTGCAATTCCCCAGACGTGGGAAGTTCGCCTGCATAATTTGTGGTAGTAGGGGACTGTGTTCACGTGTTCCCCTGAAGAAAAAAAAAAGTACAGGTTTATTAGACTTGCCTCTCAGTGAGATGGAGGAGGCTTTTCCGCCTAAATTTGTTCACATAACTGTGGCTGAATATTACTTATTGACAAAATGACAGTTTTTAATTCTATTCCTATTTTTTTGTCTTTACAAATTTAAGTTCCAGAAATCCTTGTTTGCCTAAGCATAAAAGAAAGGAGGAAATTTAATTCTAGTAATGTTCAAGTTTTTGAAATTTGAATTGTATGCCCGAAATCACATAGTGATATGTATCATCAAAAATTAATTTGTTAATTAGACAACAACTTGGTTAGGTATACTGTCAGTTTTAATGAAAGCAGAAAATTAGAGACCATCTGACTTATAAAAGGATAATCTCATCATCAGTCATTCACTTTCTCACCAAGAAATGTAACAGAGGCTTTACCAAATCTTATCAATTGATTGTCGATTATACCTGTTATTCTTTCATTTAGAAGGATCTTGTATAACCTAATTACTCAAAATTGATTGGGAAAATAAAAATATTATTCACTTCAGTACACCTTTGGCAGTAGTTTTTGATAAATACTTTTATCCACTTCAGGTATGTTTTCATCAAAACCTTAGAACTGTGACTGTCACTTGTTCACTGTTTGCCAGTGCCTACCAGGTAACCCAGTTGGCAGAATCAGTCTTCATTGTCTGGTTAATCAGCTTCCTGTCAGAAACGGTTTGACTTCATTTTTCAAATACACATAATACCATACATCCCATGAGTACCATCTCACTTCTGAATTCTAAGGGAGAGAGTTGAACAGTGTGGAGCCTTGTCGTGAGTTTTATTGTCCCATCAGACACTGTGCATTGCCTGCATGTGTCTTACTCATATTAAGCATTCTTTTGAAGCGCTGTATGTTATTGGTGAGTTGAGGATGGAAGAATGATGTTTCTATGATGAAAAATATCAGCACTCTGGCGGCCCACTCTGCGCAGTCTAATTGAGAGCGTCCCAACTCACAGGCTGAACTTTGGCAAGTTAAGTACTCAAGGCCCTTAAGTTAGTGAAGAACTACTGTGCCTAGCAGAGCAGTGTAAGACGCTGTGGTATTCAGTGAACTTTAGAGCAGCATCCGTGTTGCTGGCCTGGTGGAGCAGCCTGTCATTGAGGTATTACAGCAATTGGCACCATGGAAATGAAGCCCATATGCAGCACTCCAAGATCCCTAAAATGCTTGGATTGCAGTTCTTTTAAAATAACCTAATTTCTCTAGATGTCTTTACATGTATGCCCTTCCTTAGTCACATAATGCCTGACACCTGCTCACCATTCAGAACTCTGCTCATGTGTCATCTCCTCTAGGACCTCTTCTCTGAGGCCTTTCTCTAGCCAGGCTGGGTAATTAACCTCTGCCAGAACAACCACACTGTACTTTAATTGGTGTGTTTGCTGCTCTCCATTAGACTGAGCAACCTGAGAGCAAGACCAATAACGTAGCACATACCTGCTACATACTTGGCAGTCAGCAAGCATTTGTTGAATAAATGTTAATGAGATTGTGGAAGGAGCTGTGAATTGGGAGTCAGAAGCTGTACGTTTTTAGGCTGGAGTCATGTCAGAGGTGGACTTAACAGAGGTGACCGTAGCCCCTGATTTATACTGCCATGTTCATTGTGGCCTTGTTCATAATAGCCGAGAGGTGGGAGCAATCTTAAGTTTCCATCAGCAGATGAATGGATGAAGAGAATGTGACATATACATACAGTGGACTATTATTCAGCCTTAAAAAAGAGGGAAATCTTGTCATATGTTGAAACGGATGAATCTTAAGGACATTGTGCTAAATGAAATAAACCCACAATATTCAGATATCACAGATATCTGAGATATCTAAAATAGTTGAACTCTTAGAAAGTATAAAATGGTAGTAGCCAGGGGCTGGAGGGAAGGGGAGAATTATTTAATGGATGTGCAGTTTCAGTTTTGCAAGATGAAGAGCACCAGAGATTTGTTGCACAGCAGTGTGCATACAGTTAACACTGCTACTGCACTGTACACGTAAAACAGCTCAGGATGGAAACGTTTATCATAAGGCTTTTGGCCACCTTTTTTTCCTAAGTATAGTTGAGTTGCAGTGCTGTGTTACTTGTTGCTGTATAGCGAGGTGACTCAGTTTTACATACACACACTTTTTCATATTCTTTTCGATTATGGTTTATCACAGGACATGGAGTGCAGCTACCTGTGCTATGTAGCAGGACCCTGTCTATCCATTTTGTATATTACCAGTTTGCATCTGCTAATCCCAAACTCCCAGTCCAGCCTTCTCCCATTCCTCACTGCCTTGGGAACCACAAGTCTATTGTCTGTGCCCCTGATTCTATTTTCATTTCATAGATAGGTTCATTTGTGACCACAATATTTAAAAAGTATAATATACACAGTATTTTGTATATTAACTACAAAACAAAAACTATAATTTTCTAAGTCATATGCCTGGAAAATTTTTAGCAGTTATAAGGGTTTTATTTATTGGCCACGCCATGTGACATGTGGGATCTTAGCTCTGTGACCAGGGATGAACCTGAGCCTCCTGCATGGGGAGTGTGGAGTCCTACCACTGGACAGGCAGGTGGACTGGATCCCGCATGCTCCAACTAAGAGCCTTCATGCCACGACTAAGACCTGGTGCAGCCGAAAGAAAGGATAAGGCTTGTCAATGGTGCTAGAAAGACCAGAGTCATTTTAAGTGTTAATAAACATTAATAAAGAAAGATATGATAGATGCTAAGATTTTCTGCCTAAATATAGTACAAGGAAGAACCTCATATGTATGTATCTCTAGTCCTATATCATATCTTTATTACCATATATGAATAAAGTCTGTTAATCTAAACAAAAATAAAGGTTGATGCTGTTAATGAGCACAATGCATGCAGGCGAGATAAAGCTGTTTATGGGCCAGGAGTCAAAAAACCTGCATGCAGTGAAAATTTTGGCCTAAAGTAATCTTGTGATTTTAGGCATGGCACTTACAGCTAATGCTGTAAAGAACAGTATTGCATAGGAACCTAGAATGTTAGGTCCATGAATCGAGGTAAAATTGGACATGGTCAAGCAGGAGACGGCAAGAATGAACATCACCATTTTAGGAATCAGTGAACTAAAATGGACGAGAACAGACATTTAATTCAGGTGGCCAGTATATCTACAACTGTGGGCAGGAATCCCTTAGAAGAAATGGAGTAGCCCTCATAGTCAACCAAAGAGTTCAAAATGCAGTAGTTGGGTGCAATCTCAAAAACAACAAAATAATCTCAGTTTGTTTGCAAGGCAAACCATTCAACATCGCAGTTATCCGTGCCCCAACCAGTAATGCCAAAGAAGCTGAAGTTGAAAGGGTTCTGTGAAGACCTATAAGACCTTACAGAACTATAAGACCTATAGACCTTATAGAACACCCAAAAAGACATCCTTTTCATCACAGGGGACTGGAATGCGAAAGTAGGAAGTCAAGAGATACCCGAAGTAACAGGCAAGTTTGGCCTTGGAGTACAAAATGAAGCAGGGCAAAGGCTCACAGAATTTTGCCAAGAGAACGCACTGGTCATAGCAAACACCTTCTTCCAACAACACAAGAGACAACTCTACGCATGGACATCACCCAGTGGTCAGTACTGAAATCAGATTGATTATATTATTTGCAGTCAGAGATGGAGAAGCTCTATACAGTCAGCAAAAACAAGACTTGAAGCAGACTGTAGCTCAGATCATGAACTTCTTAATGCCAAATTCAGACTTAAATTGAAGAAAGTAGGGAAAACCAGTAGGCAATTCAGGTATGACCTAAATGAAATCCCTTATGATTATTTAGTGGAAGTGACAAATAGATTCAAGAGATTAGATCTGATAGAGTGCCTGAAGAACTATGGACAGAGATAAGTAACACTGTACAGGAGGCGGTGACTGAAACCATCCCAAAGAAAAGTGCAAGAAGGCAAAATGGTTGTCTGAGAAGGCCTTACTAATAGCTGAGAAAAGAAGAGAGGAGAAAGAAGAAGTTATACACAACTGAATGTAGAGTTCCAGAGAACAGAAAGGCGAGATAAGAAAGCCTTATGTGAACAGTGAGCCTTATGTGAACAGTGCAAAGAAACAGAGGAAAACAATAGAATGAGAAAGACTAGAGATCATTTCAAGAATATTGGAGATACCAAAGGAACATACCATGCAAAGATGGGCACAATAAAGGACAGAAATGGCAAGGACCTAACATAAGCAGAAGAGATTAAGAAAAGGTGACAGGAATACACAGAAGAACTGTACAAAAAAGATCTTAAGGAACTGGATAGCCACGTTGGTGTGGTCACTCAACTAGCACTGGGCATCCTAGAGTGTGAAGTCAAGTAGGCCTTAGGTAGCATTACTGTACAAACAAAGGTAGCAGAGGCATGGAATGCCAGCTGAGCTATTTCAGTTCCTAAAAGATGATGCTGTTAAAGTGCTGCACTCAACATGTCAGCAGATTTGGAAAATTCAGCAGTGGCCACAGGACTAGAAAAGGTCAGTTTTCATTCCAGTCTCAAAGAAGGGCAATACCAAAGAATGTTCAAGCTACCATACAATTGTGCTCATTTCACATGCCAGCAAGGTAATGCTCAAAATCCTTCAAGCTAGGCTTCAGCAGTACATGAACTGAGAACTTCCAGATGTACAAGTTGGGTTTAGAAAAGGCAGAGGAACCAGAGATCAAATTGCCAACATAGAAAAAGCAAAGGAATTCCAGAAAAACACCTGCTTCATTGACTTTGCTAAAGCATTTAACTGTGTGGGTCATAACAAACTGTGGAAAATTCTTAAAGAGATGGGAATACCAGACCACCTTACCTATCTCCTGAGAAACCTGTATGCGGATCAAGAAGCAGCAATTAGAACTGGACAAAGAACAACAGACTGGTTCAAAATTGAGAAAGGAGTTCATCAAGTATGCATATTGTCACCCTGCTTCTGTGCAGAATATGTCATGCAAAATCTGGGCTGAATGAATCACAAGCTGGAATCAAGATTGCCAGGAGAAATATCAGCAACCTCAAATATACAGATGATATCAATATAATGGCAGAAGGTAAAGAGGAATGAAAGAGCCTCTTGATGAAGTGAAAGAGGAGAGTGAAAAAGCAGGCTTAAACTCAGCATTCAAAAAGCTAATACCATGGTATCTGGTCCCACCACTGCATGGTAAATAGATGGGGTAAAAGTGGAAACAGTGACAGATTTTCTTTTCTTGGATTCCAAAATCATTGCGGACACTGACTGCAGCCATGAAATTAAAAAAAAAAAACAACACTTGTTCCATGGAAGGAAAGCTATGACAAGCTAGACAGAATATTAAAAAGCAGAGACATCACTTTGCCAACAGAAGTCGGTATAGTCAAAGCTATGAGTTTTTCAGTAGTCTTTTGTGGCTGTGAGATTTGGACCATAAGAATTATAAGCACCAGAGCATTGATAATTGTGGTACTGGCGAAGACTCTTGAGAGTCTCTTGCACAGGAAGGAGATCAAACCAGTCAGTCCTAAAGGAAATCAATCCTCAATATTCACTGGACAGACTGATGCCGAAGCTTCAATGCTTTGGCCACCTGATGCAAAGAGCCGACTTACTGAAAAAGACTGTGATGCTGGGAAAGATTGAGGGCAGGAGGAGAAGGGAGCGACAGAGAAATGAGATGGTTGGATGGCATCACTGACTCAATGGACATGAGTTTGAGCAAACTCCAGAAGTTAGTGAAGGACAGGGGAGCGTGGTGTGCTGCAGCCCATGGAGTGGCAGAGTCAGAGATGGCTTAGCAACTGAACAACAATTGTGTGATTTTAGGCATGGCGCTTACTTTCTGCTCCAACTTTTTTACCTTTCAAAGGTATTAAGGAAATACTCTAAGAGACCAGAAATTGTAAAATGAGTAGAAAAATTTTACCTCCAAAGGAGGGAAACTAGTCTAGCACAGTCTAGGCTCCGAGGCATGGATGTGAGTGGTTCAGGGGAGGAAAAATTGATGATGTTTTTAAAACCAGAAGACCACGAACCATCTTCTCCCTCATTGGGAAAGCAGAGTCTCTGAGAGTTGCTGATTGGCTAATGATACCAGGGCCTTTCCACTACGGAAGCCACGGGCTGGCTGCAGACGGCCTGCTGTGGAAGGGGCCCGCTGTCTTGGACTCTGCCCTCAGCCACCTCTGCTGCTTATACACAAGGTGCCTGCTTTGGGATCATGGCGTCCAGTCAGGTCTGCTCTGATATAGGTGACCTAGCTGTTCATGTCAAGAGAATTTTGAAAGAACCAGACTCTTTTAAATTTATCGTCATTTAGTCCTCTTGGAGTCTCATAGGATAGGTATTATATCCAGTTTTACGTGTCAGGAAACTTAAGACTCATAGATTAACTTGCCAGGATTGCCAGCTCAGTGATAGGACCAGAAATTCAGACCAAACTCCAGTACCAAAACTCTTTATCCTTCTACTGTGCCATTTGGCTTCTGCAGATGAGATCCTGCATGAGAAAAAGTTTCATAAAAATTAGATTTTTTTTAATTGGTTAATATTTAGTGTAGAACAATGATTTTTCAAAGATATTCTGGCAGAGGGTCATGTATATCAGAATTACAGTGGTCCCCACTTAACTGCACTTTTGCTTTTGACTGTTTGAGTTACCTGAGGTCAACTATTGTCTGAAAATATTAAATGGAAGATTCTAGAAATAAGTCATAAGTTTTCAATCATGTGCCATTCTGAGCAGTGTGTGAAATCTTGTGCTGCCTCGCTCTGCTGCCTGGGGGTATGAATCACCCCTTTGTCTCACATGTCTATGCTGTGTGTAGACACACCCTGTAGTCACTTAGCCATCTGGGTTATCAGATTGATTGTCCTGGTATTTAAGTGTATGTGTTCATCTGACTCTCATTTTACTCAACAATGGTCCCAAAACAGAAGAGTAGTGATGCAGGAAATCCAGAGCTGCCAAAGAGGAGGTGTGAAGTGCTTCCTCCAGTGGGACGGGCCAGAGTTCAGCACCTTCCCGGCCTCAGCATCCACCGAGGGTGGCGCCCCACGCAGCACTTGGGGCGTGTTTACCTGTGTATCTTTTTTGTCTGCAGGTACCCTCCCTCTTCCACCTCTTCCTTGACTTTCATCCCTTATCACTGCTCCAATGAGTCACTCTTATTGATGGGACTGTGTCATATCCCTTAGTTGTGTGGGGATAGCTTAAATGTTTGGTTTCAGTTTTTCACTCTTTGGGTCATATTATACACCTGCATCCTTGCCATAGCTTCAGAACAGGCAGAGGATACACCCCCATTCCTTAATTTGGAGCTTGGACTGATGAATTACTTTGGCCAATGAGATGTTATGAAACAGTGTTTTTTTTTAATTCAGAAAACAAAAGCTGAGAAATATTATAAAATGTGAAATATATGTGTGAATTATACATATGAAGTATGAGTAATTTTCCCAAAATTTAAAGAAAAAAAAGAGAAAAAGCTAAAAATCGAGAAGAAAATTTGAGGATGAGTGTAGGAGATTGAACATCAGAAAAATAGAAATGACTGGAAGAAAGAAATGATTTAACTTGAGAATTTGAGGGCGTGAGCGGCCAGAGTAAAGGGGCACATTGTGCTCAGCACTGGGGAAGAAAACAGACCCGTGGCAGTCATACAGTTTCTCAACATGAGTTTAAAGAGGAGAACAGACTTCCAGCATGGGGAGGGTACCAGCTCACATCTCAAGAATCAAGGGTATCTTTGGACTTCTTGGCAGCAACATAGGCATCAAGAAGGCAATAGTACGGTGCTGACATTCTGAAGTAAAACGATTACCAACCTAGAATTACATAGCTAGCCAAAGTATACAGCAAGAATGAGTATAGAATAGTCATTTTCAGAAATCAGATATCTAAAAAATTTTAACTGTCACATACCTTTTCTTAAGTTACTGTAAGAAATACTCCATCAAAATTGAAAGAATAAATCAAGGAAGAATGAAACATGAGACACAGAAAATAAGAGACCCAACAGAAAAAAATGGCAAGGTTTCACTTGGAGGAGGAAGATAAGTGATGCCAGCATGGTAGCTCTGCATCAGACGTGACACGCAGCCGAGCCAGGCGGCTGCAGCGTGAGCCAGTGTGTGAACTGAGGACAGAATGCCGAGAGAACCTGGCCCAGACCCTCAGCGGTGCCTGGCTCATCTTGATCATGTCTTCTATCCAGGCTTTGCCAAGGACACTCATGGACGTTAAAACTTTTCCCTGAGAGCAGAGGGTAGGCCACCTTGGACTCAGAAGCCGAAGTGCAGATCAGCCCACTCTCACAGACCAGACTTCTGCGGCATGTCCAGCGCCTGGCCCGCACGCTGCTTGTCTTGCCGGGCTCCCAACTGTGGAAAGCACTGTGTTTCCCAGGACTGGCTTGTGACCTTGCTTGCATCTTCCTCAGAGGGGGCCTTGTCAACTTCCATGGAAGCGGAAGTCAGACCGTGGCCTGAGACTGCTCTGCTCTCCTCCTTCTGGAGCCTCCGTCCAGTGAGATCAGTGCTGCCCCCTCCTCGCGTGGCTGGTGTTCGCTGGCCCTCCATTTCCAAGACGAGGCGCTATGTGGAGTGGGGATGGATTACATGAGGGTGGTAGAGCTATTATTAAAAGCGGTCAACACAAAATCAGGGTATTAATGATTTGTGGCAAGTGTTGAAGGGAAGAGAAATGGGCTTCTAAGGAGAACTTCTCCGACTTAATGTGCATATGAATCACTTGGAGATCTGTTAAAAAGCAGATTATAAGGCAGAGGAGGAAGCTGAGATTCAGCGCTTTTTAAACCTTCCAGGTGATGCTCATTCTTTTGTGGGACAATACTTTGAGTGCCAGCTTTGTAAAGTGCTGGACTCTTGTTTCTTAGCTTGAGCAGTTGATACACAGTGTTCATTTTATTATTACTCTTCATATATGCATATATTGTGATATCTTTCACAACAAAAAGATTTTAATTGCAAAGGAAAAATGTAATAGAAGAAAGATGTATTGAGCAAAAATCCTGGAGATGTAAAACATGTCAAATTATAAAAGCCTTGACTACATTATTATATTAGGGTTCACCAGAGAAACAGTGCCATTAGGAGACATATATATGGGGCTGGGGAGGAGGGCAATGATTGGTTTTATTGTAATGAATTGGCTCACACAGTGACAGAGGCGGACAAGTCCCAAGATCTGCGGTTGCCAAGCTGAAGACCCAGGAGAACCAGTGCTATAGTTGCACAGTTTGGTATGCTCCAGACTCCGTGAAGAGCTGGGGTTCGAGGCCCCAGTGGAGAGGGGCCTCAGAATGACAGTAGTCAGTCCGCACAAGAGCTTGTCAGGAACACCAGACAGGTCCCCAAGAAGCTGAAGAGATGGAGTGTCTCAAGATGGAGATGAAATGCATATCTCAAGAGACACCTGGAGCACTGGCACAGAATCCGGTGGACAAATGTGTGGAAAACCACAGAAAAAGAGTGTAACCGTTTACACTGTTGTCCTAAATGTTTTTATTAGAAAGTCTAGTCCTAGGTTGGATTCTGAGGTGTAGCTTGAGCACATGTGTGCAGTCTGTTATGTGGAGAGTTGGGAATTTACGCGTGTTCTGTGCCTGTGCGGCCCCAGCCTGTGGCAGGGAGCTGTGACGCTGCAGGTGGGTGTTTGCGGCTCGTTTCTCAGTGTTCTCTATTGTGTCTTCTAGACGTGAGCAGTTACGATGTGAGCAGCTGTCACTCCCGTGGTCATTTCACACACACACTCTTCTGCCATTGCTTTTGAGTTACAATTACCGCTGATCTTCCTCTCGCTGTCTTTACCCTTTCTGAGCCTTAGTTTCCTTCCGTGTAAAATGGTGATAACAGCTGCTTTGCAGAGTTACTCTGCCTAGCATAGAATATATACTTAATAAATGATAACTGTTTCTGCTTTACGAGATTTCTTTTCATATTTATATTTTTAAAATTTTTCACTTATTCCTGGCTGTGCTGGGTCTTTGTTGCTGTGCTCAGGTTTTCTCTAGCTGCAGTGGGGTGGGGGGGCTGCTCTCTAGTTGGGGGCACAGGCTTCTCATTGCAGTGGCTGCTCTTGTTGCCAAGCACAGGCTGTAGGTGCGAGGGCTCAGTAGTTGCGGTACATGGGCTCAGTAGTTCGGGCACACAGGCTTAGGTGCCCTGAGGTGTGTGGGATCTTCCCAGACCAGTGTCTCCTGCATCGGCAGGTGGATTCTTAATCACAGGACCACCAGGGAAGTCCAGGGGATTTCTTTTTAAATGTTTGTTTTTATTTTGTTGTTTTTGATCTCCTGCTGACCTTTGTTCATCAAATGAAGTATGAACTGGTTTGGCAAACTTGGCAATCTGAACCACCAGGCAGAATTTAGAGATCTGTTTACTGATGAGCGTTAATGACTCAAGTCCCAATCTAGTGCTGAAAAGACAGAGTTGAATGAGGGAGTGACCCTTCCTTTGGGGCTAACAGAGACGGGCCATCCCTGTGCTGTGTTACATGTGCCACATTGGAGGATAACATGAAAAGCCAGTGGAAAACTCTGCAGTCGCCTCTGGGAATTGAGGAAGACTTTAATGTGGGCACTGGGTGCTCTTTACTGTGGAGTGCCGAGGGGTGCCCACATAGCTCCCTGTGTTCCTGGGACATCCACATCTCTGCCTGCTCACCTCCATCCTTAGGACCCGTGGCCTCTCCCCATCACAGGCCTGGGAGTCCCTCAGAACAGCGCCACTGAACCTGACCTCTCTGCTGCCACCGTCATTTCTTACTCTGCTCTACCCACACACGAGCCTGCCAGGTACACACTTTTCCCAAAGACCTTTGGGCAAAACCCTATCAGCAAACCTGCTAGTTCCACCTTCAACATACGTCCAGAATTGGCCACAGCTCTCCACTTCTGCTACTGTCACCCCGATCTAGGCCACTGTTTCTTTCTTTAGAAGAAAAAAGTATTGTTTCGGCTGTGCTGTCTCTCCGCTGCTGCGCAGGCTTTTTTCCAGTTTTGGCGCGAGGGGGCTGCTCAAGTTGCGGCCTGTGGGCTTCTCAGTGCAGCGGCTGCTTGTGTGCAGAGCACGGGCTCTAGGGCATGGGCTCAGCAGTTGCAGCCCTTGGGTTTCAGGGCTCGGGCTCCAGAGCTGTGGCTCACAACCTGAGTTGCTCCGTGGCATGTGGGATCTTCCTGGACCAGGGATTAAACCCATGTCTCCTGCATTGGCACAGGGATTCTTTACCACTGGTCCGCCCCCGGTCCACTGTTCCTTTTACCTGGATCATGGCCTCCGGACCATTCTTCCTGTTTCCCTGTTCTTCCTGTGGTCTCTGTCCAGCAGCCAGCACAATTTTTTTTTCCTGCTGGCCCCTGCCACAGGTTTTCCATCTCGCCAGCCTTTAACCAGAGCCCACAGACCCTGTGCAGTGTGGTACCCCTGTCCTTCTTGCCCCCTACTCCTCCTCGATCCTTTCTGGCACCATCTCTCCATGCTCCCCATCACCACCACTGGGCACACTCCCACTCAGCCTCTGAATCACTCTTCCAGGAGATGGCACTGCTCACTCACTCATCTCTCACAGATTCTAGTTCAGAATTCTCAGCACTCAGTGAGGCCTTTACTGAGCAGACTTAAAAAATCATAAGCCCCACATAAACTCCCTTTCTATGCTTTATTTCCTTGGGAGTACAAGTTGATTAAAATTTCGACTCTAGGAAAGCAAGGGATTTGTCTGTTTTGTTCCCTGCTATATCGCCAAGGCCCAGGCAGCGGCTGGCTTGGCAAGCGCTCAGTAGATTCTGGTTGAATACTCTGAGTGAGACAAGAAGGAAGTTGGGAGAAACTGATAAGGGGCAAGGTTGAGGCTTCCTAGCCAGGTAGCTGCCCATGCAGAGTCATTACAGGGCCTGGTGTGTTGAAGTTCAGCTTGCCTAACACAGGAAGGCAGGCTGTGAGAAGGAGCCTTGTGTGCAGCAAGGGGCCTGCTGGCAGAAAGAGGCAGCAGGTTTAGGAGCCCTCCCTTGTCTTAGCGTTGTCCTGGAAACTTAGCTTCAGCGCTGGTTTCTAGAGCTGTGCCGTCCTGCTGTGCCTCCATAGCCACCAGCCATGGAGGACTGTTAAATCTTTGAAGTTTGTCTGATGGTTTAGTCGGTAAGTCGTGTCAGATTCTTGCAACCTCATGGACTGTAGCCCACCAGGCACCTCCGTCCATGGGATTTTCCAGGCAAGAATCATCACTTCAGTTCAGTCGCTTAGTCGTGTCTGACTCTCTGCAACCCCATGGACTGCAACATGCCAGGCTTCCCTGTCCATCACCAGCTCCCAGTGTTTCCTCAAACTATGTCCATCAAATCAGTGATACCATCCAACCATCTCATCCTCTGTTGTCCCCTTCTCCTCCTGCCTTCAATCTTTCCCAGCATTGGGGTCTTTTCCAATGAGTCAGCTCTTCACATCAGGTGGACAAAGTATTGGAATTTCAGCTTCAGCATCAGTCCTTCCAATGAATATTCAGGACTGATTCTGT
>NW_011495072.1:888669-894364 GCF_000754665.1 Bison bison bison | reverse complement strand
GAGAAGGGGACGACAGAGGATGAGATGGCTGGATGGCATCACTGACTCGATGGATGTGAGTCTAAGTGAACTCCGGGAGTCGATGATGGACAGGGAGGCCTGGTGTGCTGCGATTCATGGGGTGGCAAAGAGTCAGACACGACTGAGCGACTGAACTGAACTGAACTGAACTGAGGTTGGTCTTAGCTTTTGTTCCAAGGAGCAAGTGTCTTTTAATTTCCTGGCTGCAGTCACCATCTGCAGGGATTTTGGAGCCCAAGAAAATAAAGTCTTTCACTGTTTCCACTGTTTCCCCATCTATTTGTCATGAAGTGATGGGACCAGATGCCATGATCTTAGTTTTCTGAATGTTGAGTTTTAAGCCAACTTTTTCACTCCCCTCTTTCACTTTCATCAAGAGGCTCTTTAGTTCCTCTTCACTTTCTGTCATAAGGGTGGTGTCATCTGTGTATGTGAGATTATTGATATTTTTCCTGGCAGTCTTGATTCCAGCTTGTGCTTCATCCAGCCTGGCATTTTGCATGGTGTACTCTGCATGTAAGTTAAATAAGCAGAGTGACAATATACAGCCTTGACGTACTCCTTTTGTCAATTTGGAACCAGTCTGTTGTTCCTTGTCCGGTTCTAACTGTTGCTTTTTGACCTGCTTACAGATTTCTCAATAGACAGGTAAGGTGGTAAGGTGGTCTGGTATTCCCATCTCTTGAAGAATTTTCCGCAGTTTGTTGTGATCCACAGAGTCAAAGCCTTTGGTATATAATCAGTAAAGCAGAAGTAGATGTTTGTCTGGAACCGTCTTGCCTTTTTGATGATCCAGCGGATGTTGGCAATTTGATCTCTGATTCCTCTGCCTTTTCTAAAACCAGCTTGAACATCTGGAAGTTTACGGTTCATGTACTGCTGAAGCCTGGCTTGGAGAATTTTGAGCATGACTTTACTAGCGTGTGAGTTGAGTGCAGTTGTGTGGTGGTTTGAGCATTCTTTGGCATTGCCCTTCTTTGGTATTGGAATGAAAATTGACCTTTTCTAGTTCTGTGGCCACTGCTGAGTTTTCCAGATTTGCTGGCATATTGAATGCAGCACTTTAACAGCAGTTTAACATTTAACAAGAATGGATTGCCATATCCTTCTCCAGGGGATCTTCCTGACCGAGGGATTGAACTGCATTACAGGAAGATTCTTTACTGACTGTGTGTCTAGTCCAAATTAAATTTTGCCAAAACTATAAAATTCATAACTGGATTTTGAAAACTGATTGCCAAAAAAAAATGCAAAATGTTTTCTAAAAATAATTTTTATTTCTTTTTGACTTCACTGGGTCGTCACCAATGCCCATGGGCATTCTCCAGTTGTGGCGAGTGGGGCCTAGTCTTACTGTGGAGCTCAGGGTCTAGGCTCACAGGCTTCAGGAGTTGTGGCACCTGGGCTTAGTTGCCCCTCGTCATGTGGTGTCCTCCTGGACCAGGGGTCGAACCCAAGTCCCCTGCATTGCAAGCAGATTCCTAGCCACTGGACCACCCGGGAAGTCGCACAAATTTTTTTTTTTTTAATTTATTTTTCAGTGAAGGATAATTGCTTGACAGAATTTTGTTGTTTTCTGTCAAACCTCAGCATGAATCAGTCATAGGTATACAGCTAGCCCCTCCCTTTTGAACCTCCCTCCCATCTCCCTTCCCATCCCACCCGTCTAGGTTGATACAGAGCCCTGTTTGAGTTTTCTGAGCCATACAGCAGATTCCTGTTGGCTATCTATTTTACATATGGTAATGTAAGTTTCCCTGTTAACTCTTTCCATGCGTCTCACCCTCTCCTCCCCTTTCCCCATGTCTACAAGTCTGTTCTCGATGTCTGTTTCTCCATTACTGCCCTTAAGGAAATTCTTCAGGACCATTTTTCTAGATTCCATATGTATGCGTTAGAATTTATCTTTCTTTTTCTGACTTACTTCATTCACTCTGTATAATAGGTTCTAGGTTCATCCACCTCATTAGAACTGACTCAAAGGTGTTCCTTTTTATGGCTGAGTAATATTTCATTGTGTATATGTACCACAACTTCTTTATCTATTCATGTGTTGATGGACATCTAGTTGCTTCCATGTTCTAGCTACTGTAAATACTGTTGCAATGGACAGTGGGATACATGTGTCTTTTTCAATTTTGGTTACCTCAGGGTATATGCCTAGGGGTGGGATTGCTCAGTCATATGGTGATTTTAGTCCTAGTTTTTTAAGGAATCTGCATACTGTCTTCCATAGTGGCTGTATCAGTTTACATTCCCACCGACAGTGCAAGAGCGTTCCCTTTTCTCCACACCCTCTTTCTGATGATGGCCATTCTGATTGGAGTGAGGTGATACCTTATTGTAGTTTCGATTTGCATTTCTCTAATAATGAGCGATGTTGAGCATCTTTTCATGTTTGTTGGCCATCTGTTTGTCTTCTTTGGTGAAATGTCTGTTTAGGTCTTTTCCCCACTCTTTGGGTTGTTTGTTTTCCTGGTACTGAGTTGTATGAGCTGCCTGTATATTTTGGAAATTAATCCTTTGTCAGTTGTGTCATCTGCTTTTATTTTCTCCCATTCTGAGGGTTGTTTTCACCTTGCTTAGTGTTTCCTTTGCTGTGCAAAAGCTGTTAAGTTTAATCAGGTCCCACTTGTTTACTTTTGTTTTTATTTCCGTTACTCTAGGAGGTGGGTCATAGAGGATCTTCGTTTGATTTATGTCATTGAGTGTCCTGCCCATGTTTTCCTCTAAGAGTTTTATAGTTTTGGGTCCTACATTAGGTCTTTAATCCATTTTGAGTCTATCTTTGTGAATGGTGTTAGGAAGGATTCTAATTTCATTCTTGTACATGTAGCTGTCCAGTTTTCCCAGCACCATTTGTTGAAGAGGCTGTCTTTGCCCCATTGTATATTCTTGCCGCCTTTGTCAAAAATAAGGTACCCATAGGTGCATGGGTTTATTTCTGGGCTTTCTGTCTTGTTCCATTGATCTATATTTCTGTTTTTGTGCCAGTACCATACTGTCTTGATGACGGTAGCTTTGTAGTATAATCTGAAGTCAGGAAGCTTGATTCCTCCAGCTCCATTCTTCTTTCTCAAGATTGCTTTGGCTATTCAGGGTCTTTTGTGTTTCCATATGATTCTGAAATTTTTTGTTCTAGTTCTGTGAAAGATGCCATTGCTAATTTGATAGGGATTGCATTGACTCTGTAGATTGCATTTGGTAGTATAGTCATTTTTACAATATTGATTCTTCCTACCCAGGAACATGGAATATCTCTCTATCTGTTTATGTCTTTTATTTCTTTCATTGGTGTCATAATTTTCTGTGTACAGTTCTTTTGTCTCCTTAGGTAAGTTTATTCCTAGATATTTAATTCTTTTTGTTGCAATGGTGAATGGGATTGATTCCTTAATTGCTCTTTCTGATTTTTCATTGTTAGTATATAGAAATGCAAGTGATTTCTGTGTATTGATTTTGTATCCTGCAACTTTGCTAAATTCACTGATTAGCTATAGTAACTTTCTGATACTATCTTTAGGGTTCTCTGTGTACAGTATCATGTCATGTGCAAACAGTGAGAGCTTTACTTCTTCTTTTCTGATATGGATTCCTTTTATTTCTTTTTCTTCTCTGATTGCTGTAGCTAGGACTTCCAGAACTTTGTTGAATAATAGTGGTGAAAGTGGACACCCTTGTCTTGTTCCTGATCTTGGGAGGAATGCTTTCAGTTTTTCACCATTGAGAATAATGGTTGCTGTAGGCTTAGCATATATGGCCTTTACTGTGTTGAGGTAGGTTCCTTCTATGCCCATTTTTTGAAGAGTTTTAATCATAAATGGATGCTGAATTTTGCCATAGGCTTTTTCTGCTTCTATTGAGATTATCATGTGGTTTTTATCTTTCAATTTGTTAATATGGTGTATCACATTGATTTGCGTATGTTGAAAAATCCTTGCATTCCTGGAATAAACCCAACTTGATCATGGTGTATCAGCTTTTTGATGTGTTGCTGAATTCTGTTTGCTAAAATTTTGTTGTGGATTTTTGCATCTATCTTCATCAGTGATATTGGCCTGTAGTTTTCTTTTTGTGTGTTGTCTTTGTCTGGTTTTGGTATCAGGGTGATGGTGGCCTCATAGAATGAGTTTGTAAGTGTTCCTTCCTCTGCAATTTTTGGAGAGTTTTAGAAGGATAGGCCTTAGCCCTTCTCTAAATGTTTGATAGAATTCTCCTGTGAAGCCATCTCGTCCTGGGCTTTTGTGTTTTGGGAGATTTTTGATCACAGCTTCAATTTCAGTGCTTGTAATTGGGTTGTTCATAATTCCTATTTCTTCTTGGCTCAGTCTTGGAACATTGAGCTTTTCTAAGAATCTGTCCATTTCTTCCAGGTTATCCATTTTATTGCCATGTAGTTGTTCCTAATAGTCTCTTATAATCCTTTGTATTTCTGCATTGTCTGTTGTAACCTCTCCTTTTTCATTTCTAATTTTGTTGATTTGATTCTTCTCTCTTTTTTTCTTGATGAGTCTGGTGAAAGGTTTGTCAATTTTGTTTATCTTCTTAAAGAACCAGCTTTTAGTTTTATTATTATTTTTTACTATTATTTGTTTCATTTCTTTTTCATTTATTTCTGCTTGAATCTTTATGATTTCTTTCCTTCTACTAATTTTGGGGTTTTTTGTTCTTCTTTTTCCAGTTGTTTTAGGTGTAAAGTTAGATTGTCTATTCGATGTTTTTCTGGTTTCTTGAGGTAGGATTGTATTGCTATAAACTTCCCTCTTAGAACTGTTTTTGCTGCATCCCATAGGTTGTTTTTTTTTTTTTTTAATTTTATTTTATTTTTAAACTTTACAAAATTGTATTAGTTTTGCCAAATATCAAAATGAATCTGCCACAGGTATACATGTGTTCCCCATCCTGACCCATAGGTTTTGAGTTGTGTTTTTCGTTGTTGTTTGTTTCTTGAAATTTTTTAATTTCCCTTTTGAACATATTGTTTAAATATGTTCCATGTGTTTGTGTTTCTTACAGTGTTTTTCTTGTAATTGAGATCTCGTCTCATAGCGTTGTGGTTGGAGAAGATGCTTGATATGATTACAGTTTTCTTAAATTTACTGAGGTTTGATTTGTGACCCAGGATGGGGTCTATTCTGAAGAATGTTCCATGTGCGCTTGAAGGTATATTCTGCATTTGGATGGAATGCCCTGAAGATATCAATGAAATCCATTTCATCTAGTGTATCTTTTAAGACTTGCGTTTCCTTATTAATTTTCTGTTTTGATGATTTGTCCATTGGTGTGAGTGATGTGTTAAAGTCTCCTACTGTTATTGTGTTACTGTCAGTTTCTCCTTTTATGTCTGTTAGTGTTTGTCTTGGAGAAGGCAATGGCACCCCACTCCACTACTTTTGCCTGGAGAATCCCATGGACGGAGGAGCCTGGTGGGCTGCAGTCCATGGGGTTGCTAAGAGTTGGACACGACTGAGCGACTTCACTTTCACTTTTCACTTTCATGCATTGGAGAAGGAAATGGCAACCCACTCCAGTGTTCTTGCCTGGAGAATCCCAGGGACGGGAGAGCCTGGTGGGCTGCCGTCTATGGGGTCGCACAGAGTCAGACACGACTGAAGCGACTTAGCAGCAGCAGCAGTGTTAGTCTTGTGTGCTGAGGTGCCCTTATGTTGGGTGC
>NW_011495072.1:886754-888569 GCF_000754665.1 Bison bison bison | reverse complement strand
TCTTCTTGGATCGATCCCTTGATCATTATGTAGTGTCCTTCCTTATCTCTTGTAATCTTCTTTATTTTAAGGTCTATTTTGTCTGATATGAGGATTGCTGTTTAGATTTCTTTTGCTTCCCATTTGCATGGAATACATTTTTCCATCTTTTCACTTTCAGTCTATATGTGTCTTTAGGTCTGAAGTGGGTTTCTTGTAGACAGCATATATATGGGTCTTGTTTTTGTATCCATTCAGCCAGTCTGTCTTTTGGTTGAACATTTAATCTATTTACATTTAAAGTAATTATTGATATGCATGTTCCTATCGCCATTTTCTTAATTGTTTACAGTTGATTTTGTAGATCTTTTTCCTTCTCTTGTATTTATTGACCATATAAGTCCCTTTAACATTTATTGTAAGGCTGGTTTGGTGGTACTGAATTCTGTTAACTTTTGCTTGTCTGAAAAGCTCTTTATTTCTCCATCAGTTTTGAATGAGATCCTTGCTGGGTACAATAATCTTGGTTGTAGATTTTTCCCTTTCAGTACTTTGAATGTATTCTGCCATTCCCTTCTGGCCTGCGGAGTTTCTCCTGAAAGATCAGCTGTTAAGCATATGGGGTTTCCCTTGTATGTTACTTGTTGCTTCTCCCTTGCTGCTTTTAATATTCTTTCTTTATATTTAGTCTTTGTTAGTTTGATTAGAATGTGTCTTGGCATGTTTCTCCTTGGGTTTATCCTGTATGGGACTCTTTCTGCCTCTTGGACTTCATTGGTAATTTCCTTCGCCATGTTGGGGAAATTTTCAACTACAATCTCTTCAAAGATTTTGTCATACCCTTTCTTTTTCTTCTCTTCTTAACTGGGACCCCTGAAACTCAAATGTTGGTGTGTTTGATATTGTCCAGAGGTCTCTGTGACTGTCCTCAGTTTCTTTTTACTTTATTCTGCTCTTCAGAAGTTATTTCCATCATTTTATCTTCCAGCTCACTGATTCGTTCTTCTGCTTCAGATCTTCTGTTATTGATTCTTCCAGAGTATTTTTAATTTCAGTAATTGTGTTGTTTGTATGTTTATTCTTTAATTCTTCTAGGTCTTTGTTAATTGATTCTTGCATTTTCATTTTGTTTTCAAGGTTTTTGATCATCTTTACTATTATTATTCTGAGTTCTTTTTCAGGTTGTTTGCCTGTATCTTCTTCATCTATTTGGACTTCTGTGTTTCTGATTTGTTCCTTCATTTGTATAATATTTCTCTGCCTTTCATTATGTTTTTTTTTAACTTATTGTGTTTGAGGTCTCCTTTTCCCAGGCTTGAAGGTTGAATTCTTTCTTCCTTTTGGTTTCTGCCCTCCTAAGGTTGATCCAGTGGTTGGTGTAAGCTTCATATAGGTTGAGATTTCTGCTGAGTTTTGTTTTTCCTCTGATGGGCAAGGCAGAGTGAGTTGGTAATCTAATCTGCTGATGATTAGGTTTGTATTTTTGTTTTGTTTGTTGTTTAGATGAGGCGTCCTGCACAGGGTGCTACTGGTGGTTGGGTGATGCTGGGTCTTGTATTCCAGTGGTTTCCTTTGTGTGGGTTCTCACTATTTGATACCACCTAGGGTATCAGTAGTAGGGTACCGCTGCTTGGCTTGCAGGAACCCTGGTGGCACAAAGTGTGCAGGGACACGGACTGCCTCTGCCCCAGGAATTATGGCCCTATCAGAGTCTTTTTTTCGAGCCTCTTGTAGCTGGTGGTCAGAAGGCCTCTTTGGCCAGTCTTTCTCCATACCTCCTCCCGTTCAGGCACTTAGAGGGCTCCCTTGCCTGGGGTCCTTCTCTGTTTTTCTGCG
>NW_011495072.1:852370-886654 GCF_000754665.1 Bison bison bison | reverse complement strand
GTCAGGCATTTGATGGTCCAGCCTCTCTATTTTTCAAGGGTCCTGCTCTGTAGATCAGCGTGTCAGGCACTTAAAGGGGCACCCTGGGTGGGGTCCTACTCTGTAGTTTGGCACATCAGCCACTTAAAGGAGCCCCTGGATGGGGCCTACTCTGTAGTTCAGTGCATCAGGCGTTGATGGGCCAGCCTCTCTCTTGTTCAGCTGCCAGTGCTGGTGTGTGTGAGGAGAGAGACTCTGGTGATGGCTCCACCCCCTACGCATGACTCAGCAGTGTCACCTTGCTGCCATGGCTGCCCTGCTTTCCTCTACACGCATTTCCCACCATAATCTCCTCCCTCACGTCCCCTCGGTCCATCTGTCCGTAGTCAACAGCAGCCCTGCCCCTGGGATTGCTCCACAATCCCTAAATTCCAACTCCCAGCCACTGAGACTTCCAGGGGACCTGCGTCCCTGTCCGGGGTATGTATGGCTGCAGCAAGTTCTGATTCTCAGACCATTTAGGCTGCCACAGATGAGCTGTTTCACTCCCAGCCTTAAATGTTTCTGCTCTGACTCAGACGTTTGCCCCACGTGGGGGTTGGACCCCTGCTTCAGTTCCCCCACCTGCCAAGGGCAGGTCCAGTCCTGCTAACACTCCTGTGTTTCCCCCTAGTTCCTTCCTCCTCCCGAGTTTTGCGTGGGTCTATATATTCTTTTCCACTAGTCAGGTATTCCTGTCCGTTCTCAGCTGGTGTTCTGCATGCACTTCTGTGTCTGAAGGTGTATTCCTGATGTATCTGTGGAGAGAGATGTACTCCACGCCCACCTGCTCCTCTGCCATCTTGTTCTCTGCAAAATCTTTTAAATATTACACTTGAAATAGCAATATAGTGAGTTAATAAATAAGATGTTAAAATTAGTTTCACCTGCTTGTTTTCATGTGATTACACTTGGCGGCCTTGTTAGAATTGTTTCCTGAGCCCACACCCACACTTCTCATTCAGTGGGTCTCATTAACCCAAGTCAGTGCCTCAGAGTTTGCATCTGACAGGTCCCCAGGTGACACTGCTGATCTGGGACTGCGCTGAGAACCACTGCTCTAGGCTCAGTGGTAAGGATTGCCTGACAATTCCGGATACACGGGGTTGATCCCTGGGTGGGAAAGATGTCCTGGAGAAGGAAATGGCAACCCACTCTATATTCTTGCCTGAGAGATCCCATGGACAGAGGCTGCATAGGATAGTCCACAGGGCTGCAAAAGAATCAGACAAGACTTAGCAACTAAAGAACAACATTAAATTTTTCCTAAAAAAAAATAATAAATTTTTCCTGAGATGGAAAGGGGAAGAATTTGAAGGAAGAAAGTCTCAGATGAGGCAGGTTCAGAGAAAATAAGAAGGTGCAGCTGAAGGAAGTTAATCTTTGCAAGGTGAGATGTTTCCCTCCAAGAGGAGCGGGAAAGAAGAGCATTGATAAGTAAAGACATTAAGTTTTTTCTTTTTTTAATTGGAGGCTGATTACTTCACAGTATTGTAGTGGTTTTGCCATACATTGACATGAATCAGCCATGGGTGTACGTTAAGTTTTGAGGTTAAGTTTTAAATCAGATAGATCTGTGTTTAAATCCTGGTTCAGCACTCACTTTCCATTAGCACTAAGTCCATGACATAGGTAGTTGTGGAGATTAAGTGAGCTCGTACTGCAGAACTGGTACCGTCCATTATTGGGCAGAGCCCATGAAACTGAAGGACAGACATCCATGGGGCTGAAGAACCAGTAGAGTCAGACTGTGAACGGAAGTGATGGGGAAGGTGGGCGGGTTCCTTCTGGAAATGTTCATGGGGTACTTATAACTTTGAGCATTGGGTCCGGCACTGGAGATGAAAGGGGCAGGGCTGTTGCCCTCCGTGGGTGGAGGGAGATGCAGAGACAGATTAGTGAGTGTACAGTGTGACTGGTGGTGGAGTGTAAGTACAGAGTTCTGTCAGGGCGCTAGGGGGCAGCGCTAAGGAGCTTGGCCAAGTTTGGGGGAAGTGGCCAGAGAAAAAGTACTGCAGGGGAGTTGATGTTTGAGCTAAATGTTAATAGTAGGAGGTTCCCAGGCCAGAGATACATTCTCAGTCCTGAAAGGAGTTCAGTTTAAGTCCAGGCTTCAAAGTACTAGCAGGAGATAAAGCAGAGAAGGTTACTGTGATCAGATCAAACAGGCCTGTACATGCTAACTTAAGGAATTGGAGCGTCATGTGTAAGTGATAGGGAAGTAACTAATTTTAAATGGTTAAAATACGTGTTTTTTAGAGATCATGTTGAAAGTATAAAGAGTGGGTTAGAACAGAAGGAGAATAGAAAGAGATCAGCATGAAGTTATTTCAGTAATCTAGGGGGGAAAATAAAAGAACTAAGATGGAGGTGGCATGGAGGAATCTCACCAGAGAGTGATTAAAAAGATACAGTCAACAGAAATCAAGCCCTAATCATCTGATAGGTCAAGATTTCAGTCATGCACCGAGTCAGGGGGCAAGAAGGGAAGGGGCTGAGTTGGGGAAAAGGCAAAGAGTTGAACTTGGAGGGTGGCCTATCTAATCTCCATGTGGACGTTACCAGTCTCCAGTTACGCGGGGCACAGGACAAGGGCTGGTCGCAAAGATGATGGTTTGGGAAATGTTCACTCAGTAAATATTTGAGTGCCTGCTCTGTGCCAGGATGTCACGCTGTGGATAGGCTTGCCTGGGGAGATGAGAACAGTGAAGAGGGACGCACGTCCTGTGCTGTCGTCCCTGAAGGAGCAGGCATGAGGTGCAGCAGCCTGCAAAGAGTGGCCTTGGAGACAGGAGCAGGTCCAGAGTGGTTGCATGGGCCTTAAGGAAGGAAGAAGTTTAGCGACGCTTGGAGCTCAGTGCCTCAAAAAGGTCAGGTAAATACAGTTTGAAAAGTGTTGCTTGGATTTGAGAACCAGGAGGTCACCTTGATATGACAAAATAGAGTCTGGTCTTTGAAGAAGCTCAATAAGAGGCAGTGGTGCTCCTCACAGTCCCTCCTCCCACCCTCCAAAAGTGGCTCTTCTCAGTACTCACTGCCCCGCCCCCGCCCTTGTTTTTTACAAGAAACCAAAGCTTCTCTGGATGTTTGATAGTTTGCCTGTGGGCATACAGCAGTTAAGCAGCCGAACCAGGGTTCAAGCTCAGCCTCCCTGTGCGCTTAACACTGTGCTCAATGGTGTGTAGAGTAGGATGGAGTTTAAAAGATTGGAGGTGCTGAGCATTTGTCAGTGCTTAGGGAAGGAACTGGTAAGGAGGGAAATGAATAGCAAATAGACAGTAAGATGGTAATTGAATGAGCCAAGATCTCATTGAAAGGCCAAATAGGGTGAGAATCCAGGTGGAGGGCTTGGCTAAGGTCATAGCCTTATTTGGTTGGTTTATTTTTTTAATTGTTCTAAGTTTATTTATTTATTGTTGGCTGTCCTGGGTCTTTGCTGCTTCGCCCGGCTGCTGTCCGGTTGCGGTGACCAGGCTTTTCATTGTGGTGCCTTCTCTTGTTGCAGACACGGGCTCTACAGCTTGGGCTCATAGTTGTGGTGTACAGGCTTAGTTGCTCTTCGGCACGTCGAATCTTCCCGGACCAGGGATAGAACCCATGTCCCCTGCATTGGCAGGTGGATTCTCAACCACTAGGCCACCAGGGAAGTCCTGAGCTCCTAATTAAGTCAGAATTTCCCCACAGATGGAATGATCATGGTGTTTATACTTTTAGTAGTTGTCATGATTGTTGTTCAGTCACTGAGTTGTGTCCAGCTCTTTGCCATCCCATCTGCTGCAGCATGCCGGGCTCCCCTGTCCTTCACTGTCTCTTGGAGTTTGCTCAGATTCGTATCCTTTGAGTTGATGATGATATCTAACCTCAACTTGTGCCACCCCCTTTTCCTTTTGCCTTCAACCTTTCCCAGCTTCACAGTCTTTCCAATGAGTTGGCTCTTGTATCAGGTGGCCAAAGTATTGGAGCTTCAGCATCAGTCCTCCAATGAATAGTCGATTACTTTAGGATTGACTGCTCTGATCTCTTTGCTGTCCAAGGGATTCTTAAGAGTCTTCTCCAACACCACAGTTCAAAGCATCAGTTCTTTGATGCTCAACCTTCTTTGTGGTCCAGCACTCACATCTGTGCATGACCACTGGAAGAACCATAGCTTTGACTAGACAGACCTTTGTCTGCAAAGTGATGTCTTTGCTTTTTAATGTTCTGTCTAGGTTTGTCACAGCTTTCCTTCCAAGGAGCAAGTGTCTTTTAATTTCATGGCTGCAGTCACTGTCTGCAGTGATTTTGGAGCCCAAGAAAAAAAAAATCTGTCACTGCTTCTACTTTTTCCTTATTTGCCATGAAGTGATGGGACTGGATGCCATGATCTGAGTTTTTTTAATGCTGAGCTTTAAGCCAGCTTTTTCACTCTCCTCTTTCACCCTCATCAAGAGGTTCTGTAGTTCCTCTCTGCTTTCTGCCATTAGAGTGGTATCATTTGCATATCTTAGGTTGTTGATATTTCTCCTGCAATCTTGATTCCAGCTTGTGCTTCATCCAGCCCGGCATTTTGCACGATGTACTCTGCATATGTTAAATAATCAAGGTGACAATATACAACCTTGACATACTTTTGGACTGGAATGAAAACTGACCTTCTGACCTTTTCTGGTTCTGGGGCCACTGTTGAGTTTTCCTTATTTGCTGGCATATTGAGTGCAGCACTTTGACAGCATCATCTTTTAGGATTTGAAATAGCTCAGCTGGAATTCCATCACCTCCACTAACTTTGTTCATAGTGATGCTTCTTCCTAAGGTCTACTTGACTTCGCGTTCTGGCTCTAGATGAGTGATGACACCATTGTGGTTATCCCAGTTGTTAAGACCTTTTTAGTATAGTTTTCCTGTGTATTCTTGCCACCTCTTCTTAATCTCTTCTGCTTCTGTTAGGTCCTTACTGTTTCTGTCTTTATCGTGCCCATCCTTGCATAAAATGGTCCCTTGATAGCTCCAGTTTTCTTGCAGCGATCTCTAGTCTTTCCCTTTCTGTTGTTTTCCTCTTATTTCTTTGCACTGTTCATTTTAGAAGGCTTTCTTATCTCTCCTTTCTATTCTCTGGAACTCTGTATTCAGTTCGGTGTATCTTTCCCTTTCACCCTTCCCTTTTGCTTCTTTCTCCTCATTTTGCCTTTTGCTTCTCTCATTTTGCCTTGGAGTGCAAAATGAAGCAGGGCAAATGCAAACAGAGTTCTGTTAAGAGAACACACTGGTCACAGCAAGCCCCTTTCTCCCAAGAACACAATAGATGGCTCTACACATGGATGTCACCATATGGTCAACACCGAAATCAGATTGATTACATTTTTTGCAGTCAGAGATGGAGAAGCTCTATGCAGTCAGCAAAAACAAAACCTGGATCTGATGGCTCAGATCATCAACTGCGTATTGCAAAATTCAGGCTCAAATTGAAGAAAGTAGGGGAAACCAGTAGGCCATTCAGGTATGACCCAAATCAAATCCCTTATGATTATACAGTGAAAGAGATGAATAGATTCAAGGGATCAGATCTGATAGAGACAGAGTGCCCAAAGAACTATGGAGGGAGATTAGTAACATTATGCAGGAGGCAGTGACCAAAATCATCCCAAAGAAAAAGAAATGCAAGAAGGCAAAGTGGTTGTCTGAGAGGAGGCTTCACAAAAAGCTGAGGAAAGAAAAGGATATCATGATACATTTTTCGTATTCATATTCCTATGCCTGATTGAATTCTTAGAACAGGGTTCCAGAGGATATCAGAGAGATCTAGTCTAATCAATAAGTGATTGATTATCTTCTGTTCTTTAAGTGAGCTCAAGTATTACTCTAAAATAACCCTCCTTTGACCCTCTTTGGCTATCAAGCAGTTTCTTTCCTCTGCTTTTTAAAAACAGATTTATTGAGACATAATTTACATAGCATCCATTTAAAGTGTACACTTCAGTAATTTTTAGTATATTCTCAGTAATTAATCGTGCCTAAGTGTGACCATCGGCACAGTCAACTTGAGATCATGTTACCACTGCAGACAGAAGCCTGCACCCCTCAGCCATTACTCCCCCACCCGCTTTCCACCCCTAGGCGGCCACTAACCTGCTTTGTCTCCGTTTCTCCCTCTGTAAACTCGATTATCCCTAGTCATGTTTCTATAATGTCTTTGTTTACATTTTTAAAAAAATATTTGTTTATTCTTGACTGTGCTGGGTCTTTCTTGCTGCACATGGGCTTTCTCTGGTTGCGATGCAGGGCTTCTCACCGCATGGCTTCTGTGGTTGCAGAGCACAGACTAGGGTGGTGGGCTCCGTGGTTGCAGCTCAGGGGCTCCAGAGCACAGGCTTGATAGTTGTAGCTTACAGGCTCAGTTGCTCTGAGATATGTGGGATCTTCCCAGACCAGGGATCAAATCAGTGTCCCTTGCATTGCAAGGTGGATTCTTAACCACTGGACCACCAGATAATCCCCTATTATTACTACTAACATTTTTAGCTCATATTTTTAAAGTACTTCTTTGGTGATTATCTTCTGTTTTCTTTTAAGACCTGAAGGCTCACCCTTGATTTATTTAATTTATTTATTTGGTTGTGCCAGATCTTAGTTGCAGCAGGTAGGATCTTTGATCTTTAGTTGCAATGTGTGGGATCTGGTTCCCTGACCAGGGATGGAACTTGGGCCCCCTTCATTCGGAGCTTGGAGTCTTAGCCATACTAGGGAAGTCCCCGTGATTGTCTTTTAAAGAGCATTTATATTTTATCAATACATGCTGAAGTGTTTAAGGAGAAATTCTGTGATTCCTCGGCTAGCCCCAGGAGCATGGGTGGGATGTGAGTAAGGAAGGTGGGCTGTGTTGTCTCACTTGGGCAGAGTGTACAGAGAGGTCATGGTATCTTTCTCCTGTAGTGTATATTTGAAATTTTACATAATTTATTATGCTTAATTTTGTTTTTGTTTTGTTTGCAAAAGGTATTGATGAGACAGGAAAATGTGAACACTGATGGGATATAGGATAATAATAAAGAGTTAATTTTAAATTGTGGTAAAAGACATATAACAAAGATTTACCATCCTAACCATTTTTAAGTGTACAGTTCAGTGGCACAAAGTTCAGATTTGCAACCACACCACCCTCCATCTTCAGAACTTTTTCATCTTACAAAACTGAAAACACTATAGCCATCAAACAGTAGCTCGCATTTCTTCCTCTCTCCAGCTTCTGGCAACCACCATTCTACCTTCCGTCTTGAACGAATTTGACTGCTTCAGGTATCTCGTATGAGGAGAGTCACAGAGCGTTGTTTCGTCCTTTTGTGACTGGCGTGTTTCGCTTACGGTGTATTGGGGTTCATCCCTGTTGTAGCATGCGTGCAGTTTCCTTGCTTTGAAGGCTTGTGTGGGCACACCGTGTTCTGTTTTATCCACGCATCCACTGATGGACGCCTGGCTTGCTTCTGCCTTTTGGCTGTTGTGGGTGGTGCTGCTATGAGCCTGGGTATACAAACCCGCGGTTTCAGTTCTTGTGGAAATGGAATTATCCTAGACGAGAGGCTGCTTACCAGCACCGGAGGGCTTGGTTTCGGGACCCGTGTTGTCTTCATAGCGCTGCAGCATTTGTACAGCCCCCGTTTTATGTGCACAAGGGTTCCCGTTGCTCTGTATTCTCGCCAGTACTTGTTACTTTCTGGCTTTTTGATAGCAGACATCCTCATGAGTTTAAGGTGGTGGTGATAAAAAATTATTTAGGATAAGCCAGAGACTTAGTAAATTAGATGTCTGCTCACCTCAGGGAAGAAAAAAGAAGTTGTAAAATACAATTTGAAAAAAATTTTTTTATCAGAATAAGATTTTAAAAGTCCCAAATGATTGTTAAAATGTTTTGGCTATTTAAAATCATTTAGTTAAAATAAAATAAAATCATTTAGTGTCCATTAAATAAAAAGTAAAAACTAATAAATTTTTAAAAATTAATGTTTTAGTTGTGATAATGGTATTGTGATGTTATACCCATGCTTATATGTTTAAGAGTTCTTACTTTTTAAAGATACATACTGAAGCATTTGTGGATTAAATGATGTTATGTCTAGGATTTGTTTTTTAAATTGTCTAGTTGGGGGAGGGGGTAGAAGGGGGAGGATAAGGAGATAGAATTGAATCAAAAGGACCAAATCCTAATGATTAAGGTGAGGGACAGGCATATTGGGATTCATTGTACTGTTCTCTCTAGTTTTGTGTATTTGTTTTTAACATTTTCCACTAAATCACATTTCGGGACAGTCACAGTCCATTCCAGCCTTTCAGCACTCCCTGTTGTGCCATTTACGCTTCATCGATGCTGAAGAGCTCATTTTGTTCTGCTTGCTTCCCTCGGTCTACCGCCATTCCGTGCTTATTTGTATGTTTTCGCCTGTGTCTCTCAGCCGAAGTGCCTTCCCCCTCTTCTGGATGATTCTCTGCTTGTTGAATACCTAACTCAGTCATCCTTTCTCTGAGAAGTCTATCATGCCATTCCCACACTGTTCTCTCCTCTCCTCCCATAATACTTCACTGATTCTCCATCAGATTCCAGAGGTAGAGCAGGAACTATGTCTTATTTATCTTTTTTTTTTTAAGTGAATGCTTTATTTATTTTTAATCATTTAATTTTTGACCGCACTGTGGCACGTGCAGAAACTTAAATTTCCTCAACTGGGTTGGAACTTGCGCCCCCTGCAGTGGAAGCTTGGAGCCTTAAGCACCAGGCTGCCTAGGAGGTCTCATGTCTTGTTTATCTGTTTATCTCCAGTGCCTAGTGCTCTGCCTGGAATAGAGTAAAAACCTCCCGAATATCTGAATTCACCATGATTTTGTCCACAGCTTGTATAGGGCATTATGTGGCACATGGTAGGATCTTGGTAAATGAACCCATGAGGGTATCTCCCTCTGTTGTCATGATAACACCTGGTTCCTCCTGAACTTCAGTTCAGTCACTCAGTCATGTCTGACCCTTTGTGACCCCATGGACTGCAGCATGCCAGGCTTCCCTGTCCATCACCCACTCGTGAAGCTTGCTTAGACTCGTGTCCATCGAGTCAGTGATGCCATCTAGCCATCTCAGCCTCTGTTGTCCCCTTCTCCTCCTGCCTTCAATCTTTCCCAGTATCAGAGTCTTTTCTAGTGAGTCCGTTCTTCGCATCAGGTGGCCAAAGTATTGGAGCTTCAGCTTCAGCATCAGTCCTTCCAATGAATATTCAGGACTGATTTCCTTTAGGATTGACTAGTTGGATCTTCTTGCAGTCCAAGGGACTCTCAGGAGTCTTCTCCAAACCACATTTCAAAAGCATCAATTCTTCGGCACTCAGCTTTCTTTATAGTCCAACGCTCACATCCATACATGACTACTAGAAAAACTGTAGCTTTGACTAGATGGACCTTTGTTGGCAGAGTAATGTCTCTGCTTTTTTTTTTTTGTCTCTGCTTTTTAATATGATGTCTAGGTTGGTCATAACTTTCCTCCCAAGGAGCAGGTGTCTTTTAACTTCATGGCTGCAGTCACCATCTGCTGTGATTTTGGAGCCCAAAAAAATAGTCTGACACTGTTTGCACAGTTTCCCCATCTATTTGCCATGAAGTGATGGGACCAGATGCCATGATCTTTGTTTTTTGAATGTTGAGTTTTAAGCCAACTTTTTCTTCACACTTCTCTTTCACTTTTATCATGAGGCTCTTTAGTTCTTCTTCGCTTTCTGCCTTAAGGGTGGGGTCATCTGTGTATGTGAGGTTATTGATATTTCTCCCAGCAATCTTGATTCCAGCTTGTGGTTCATCCAGCCCAGCGTTTCTCATGATGTACTCTGTGTATAAGTTAAATAAGCAGGGTGACAATATACAGCCTTGACATACTCCTTTCCCAATTTGGAACCAGTATGTTGTTCCATGTCCGGTTCAAACTGTTACCTCTTGACCTGCATACAGATTTCTCAGGAGGCAGGTGAGATGGCCTGGTATTCCCATCTCTTTAAGAATTTCCCACAGTTTGTTGTGATCCACAACACAAAGGCTTTGGCGCAGTCAGTAAAGCAGAAGTAAATGTTTTTCTGGAACTCTTGCTTTTTTGATGATCCGTGGATGTTGGCAATTTGATCTCTGGTTCCTCTGCTTTCTGTAAATCCAGCTTGAACATCTAGAAGTTCACGATTCATGCACTGTTGAAGCCTGGCTTGGAGAATTTTGAGCATTATTTTGCTGGCATGTGAGATGAGTGCAATTGTGCAGTAGTTTGAACATTCTTTGGCATTGCTCTTCTTTGGGATTAGAATGAAAACTGACCTTCTAACCTTTTCTAGTTCTGTGGCCACTGCTGAGTTTTCCAAATTTGCTGACATGTTGAGTGCAGCACTTTCACAGCATCATCTTTTAGGATTTGAAATAGCTCAGCTGGAATTCTATCCCCTCCACTAGCTTTATTCGTAGTGATGCTTCCTAAGGCCCACTTGACTTCACATTCTAGGATGTCTGGCTCTAGATGAGTGATCACACCATCGTGGTTATCTGGGTCATGATGATCTTTTTTGTATAGTTCTTCTGTGTATTCTTGCCACCTTTTCTTAATCTTTTCTACTTCTATTAGGTCCATACCATTTCTGTCCTTTATTGTTCCCATTTTGCATGAAATGTTCCCTTGGTATCTCTAATTTTCTTGAAGAGATCTCTAGTCTTTCCCATTCTATTGTTTTCTTCTATTTTCTTTCCATTGATCACTGAGGAAGGCTTTCTTATCTCTCCTTGCTATTCTTTGGAACTCTGCATTCAAATGGGTATAGCTTTCCTTTTCTCCTTTTCCTTTCACTTCACTGTCTATAAGGCACATAGCCCAGTTTTCTGGTGTTACTATACTGATTCCTTAGTATGATTGAATTGTTCCCAACATAGAGGAGACTTTAAACTTAAATTACCATAGCCTGGTGTTATCTTCATAAATCCATCCCATAATTGTGGGAGATTTTATTCCTTGGCTGAAGCTTTGCTTGTTGCTCTGATTAAGCTTGAGTAATAGAAGAAAACTCATATTTATGGCCAGGATCAGAGCAGGCATTGTTAATTGACCAGGTGAGGGGATCCCATCTAGTAATGTCAGGAGCAGACAGAACAGAGCTGAACTTTGCTAAAGGTCATCCAGTTCAAGGCTTGGAGGGGAGAGATCCACCAAGGTAACCTGAAACTACTTGATACAGGTAATTGGCCATAAAGCCAACAATTGGATTGATTTCTAAAAGTAACATTGGATCATGCCTACAATAGAAAAAAAAATGGATTCACACACAAAGGTCCAAGACATCAGGAAAACATAAATGATCGTACGAGTCACATCGAGGACCTTGGGCAAACTGTTTCTCTCTGACGTCGTCGTCTTCTCATCCTGGTGTGAGTATAGTTCTGCCTTTGAGAGTCATTTTAAGATGATTTTGAGGGCAGCCATCTTCACGATAGACCAGTCCATTGCAGGGGCCCTGACAAGGGTCCTTTCATGCGGGTTGGAGATACTGCTTCAAAGAATTATGACTGATAACATTTTACCAGGATATATCAGATTTTTAAGAACTCCATATAACCTCTAGAATATCTGTATTAGTAATATTTATCATACAGTGTATCCTGAGAGCATTTATTACTCATTTGATAATATTTCCATATAATGTAACCAACCAAATGAACATAATTAGTTTAATATCTCTCTTTGGGATGTTTCGGGGCCCCTTTGAAGCATCTTAAAGGTAAGAAAGGTCAAAAGAACTTCAGTAGAATTTGATTTAGGATGTTTTGTCAAAAAAAATCAAAAGAGTTGAGAACACTCGGATTCAGCCGATGCTGGTGGGCGTGTCGCTCAGCTTACTGATCTGTCACAGTGGGTGTGCACTGCGGCTCAGGTCTAGTAAAAGTGCACTCTGCCATCTTGGACCTAGTTGGTTCTATGACGGCGTCATTCCTAACAAAATCGTTTACCCAACTAATTGTAATCCAGTTTTAGAAAATCCTGATCATGCATAGCTTACTCGTTTCAGTACTTCTTCATTTCTCACACCTTCTTTTACTGAAAACACATTTATTTTTCTTAGACGTTTTTCCACATTAAGTTCCTTTTGTTGTTGACAAATTTGTAAGAGATAGAATACGGTCGTATTTGACCTTAGTAAAGCTCGGTACAATAGAAGTGTTTTGCTTATTGATGGTTCTAAAGGCATGTCTGTATTACCAGGTATTAATTTAATACTGGCTGTTTCCCAGTTCATAAGGACCTGAAATTTATTTAGCTTAATTTAGAATTGTTTGATTTGTAAATGCTTACTTTTCCTTAAACCAATTAAGAAGAGCTCATTTACAAGTTAATCTCAACAATATTAACCAAAAACACATACAGAGAGACATACACATATCTAGACAGAACGTGAAATCTAACTTCATTTTCTAAGCTTAGTTATGAATCAGACGTTGTTATATCAGATTCACTAGTTTATAAATGACAGTTGGAATAAATAGACTTTTAAAGGCTTCTTCCTGTCTCCCCCCAGTCTCAGGGGTTAGAGATCATTTAGGTCTAGTGTTCCTGAGAGCCTGGTTTCAGGGCACAGGGAGAGACAGTCAGCTCTACTAGAACTTGTTCCCCTCTGGCTCAAAATTCTGAAAGGTCTTTTAACCAAGCTTGCTCTTACTGTTTATGTAAAACAAACCAACTTTGGAACCAGTTTTTCACACTTTTACCTAAACCAGCTTTCTCTGAGGTCTAAACAAAATGGCTGTCACAAATCACAGCGCAGAACACAAAGTATAAGACACACAGGCCCGGTAGGCCTAGTCAGACACTCCCTTAAATACAAGAGTACAGGCGCTCAGAAAACCTCCTACAGGGACAAGTACCAACAGAGTAAATGGGAATATCTCAGGTCTTCAGAGATTTCAAAGGGAGGAAAGGAGGCCAGGTTGAAAGAAGAGAGGGAAGGAGGCTGGGGAAGGGGGACTAAAGGGATGACCTTACAGATGTCTCTTGCTACCTGCACACACCCAGGCATCACGGACTTTACCCTGAGCTTCCAGGGATGGGAGGACTGGAACTCGGCCCTACCAGAAACTAGACCAGAACAGAACCAGAATTCTAGTTCTCTCTCTGCCAACCAGAGATGATCAAGCTCCAACCCTTAGCTCAGACTGAGGCCCTTTGACCAGACTCCTGCGTCCAGGACTGGGGGACTTAAAAAACAGGGTAGGATAGGAAGGGTTAAGGAGAGGAAAGAGAGAAGGAAGGGGAAAGAGGTCAGTGAAGTCTCTTGTTCCTTACCGGGTCAGGGCACTCTGGCCAGTTGTCCACGTCGGGAGAAGACCAGAGACAAAAGGGTCCGAGTTGTGGCCGCTGGGTCTGGGTCCATCAGTGAGGAAGCGGGTTGGTCCCTCAGTACCCCAAATGGTTAGGATGTCAGTCGCAGCAAAGAACAGTCCGCCAGAGTCACCCTTCATTGCAGGAAGGGGAACCCCTTCCAGGATCCAAGAGTGGGCTTTTGTCTAACACTCAGAAATGGATTGTCCAAAGAGACGTATGAGCTGATGAAGCAAGAGACTTCACTGACAGGGGCGCCCAGGCGGAAAGCAGAGTCAGGGAATCCAGGGGAACTGTTCTGCAACGTGGCTTGCACTTTCAGGTTTTATGGTGATGGGATTTCTTTGGCCAACCTCTCTTGACTCGAGGTCCTTCCTGGTGGCACATGCATTGCTCAGCCAAGACGGAAGCCAGCCAGCAGGAAGGATTCTGGGAGGCGGTAGGACCAGTGGCATCTCCTTTTGACCTTTCCCAAACTCTTCTGGTTGGTGGTGGCTGGTTGGTTTCCGGTTCCTTACTAAGACCTGTTGTGAAATAACTCATGCAGATAGTTACTTTGGTGCCTGGCCAGGGTGGGCAGTTTCAGTCAGTGTGTTTCCCCAAACAGATGGGGGGAATAGAAACTTCCTCGGTGGTCCAGTGGTTTAAGACTCTGCCTTCCAGTGCAGGGGATGAGGGTTCCATCCCTGTTCAGGGAACTAAGATCCCACTTAGTTCTCGGTGCAACCAAATGAATGAGTGAATGAAGGGAGTCATTATGTGGCAGATGATAGAAGAGCGAGAGTGCAGGGAAGGAAGAGACACAGTGTTAGACTGTGTTTGATAGCTTGAAGGCCATCGCCAGTCTCTGAGAAAGCAGTCCTCCCGTCCAACACTGAGTCACTTGCGGGTGGTGAACCAAAGCGCCGTCTGGCTCTCAGGGATGGAGGTGGTGGTGCTGGGCTGATAAAAGGGTGATGGAAGAGGGAGGGGGAGGAAAGCCAATGTCCAGTGAGAAGAGGCAGGAAGCGCTGGTGGCTGCCCCGGGTGACTGGCAGTGCCTACGGAACATTGAAAGGAGCCACACCCCATCTTAACAGCCACAGCTGCTGGTGAACTTGGAGCGGAAGAGCTCTCACTTGGAGGAGTTGTACCACAGAGCAGCTGAAATTCCATTGGTAGGTGGTGGGAGTGGGAGGAAGCAGGGACGAGGAGAGGGACTCTCCTGTGAGGCTAGCGGGGGGACACAGGACACTGATCTGTTGTTCATAAGGCATGGCAGCTCCAGCTTGACTCAGCGTTGATAATCTGGGAGCCCCTCTCCCAAATAGAAGATGATGGGTGGCACAGGCGAGGGTAGGGGTCATGACTGGCTGGGTGAGCATTGCAGGGCCTCCAGTTTACCATCAAAACATGCAGTATTCAACAAAACCTCTGTGTGAAGGAAGCGAGCTCCAGATCACATTATGCCAGAACTGAACCCCCAGAGACCCTGCGCATGGGGAGACCGTTTGGTAGTTACACTAGGACCCTCTGAGCGGACTGCCCAGGAGCACCAGACAGCTGAGGGCAAGCCAGTTTCATATGCTTTACAGCTCTTACCACGATTGCTCTTAATAATGTAAAATCTCTTCAGACCGTTTCCCCATCTCGTTGCTTTCCTCTGCAATGCCCTGCACTCCTGCAAATGCTCAAGATGTAAAGGTCTGCCAGAGCCACCACATTCCACACTTCCCAAACCTGCCTACAGCACTCCAGCTAAATTTTGTGAGCAGTTGAGAAAACGACCAGGTGTTTCCTTTGGCTAAAAGCAATTGGTATTGCAAATTTAACTTGTTTGCATGTGGATATTGAAAGAGGGAGTGGTAGCTTTTATAACTGTTAGGGCAAAGAACGGAGAAGGCAATGGCACCCCACTCCAGTACTCTTGCCTGGAAAATCCCATGGACGGAGGAGCCTGGTAGGCTGCAGTCCACGGGGTCGCTGAGAGTCCGACACGACTGAGCGACTTCACTTTCACTCTTCACTTTCCTGCATTGGAGAAGGAAATGGCAGCCCATTCCAGTGTTCTTGACTGGAGAATCCCAGAGACGGGGAAGCCTGGTGGGCTTCTGTGTATGGGGTCGCACAGAGTCGGACACAACTGAAGCGACTTAGCAGCAGCAGCAGCAGGGCAAAGAAGGATTCTTTTCCTAATCTGAGACAACCGTCAAGTGCATTGACCTTTTAGGTGTCCATCTCCCCCGCTTAGGAAAATAGAAAACTCAGCTTAGCTCCCAGGTTTACAAACAGCCCAAACCTGACATTGAGAAACACATGATTTTCCAGAAAGAATATAATAAAATTAAAAATCTCTGGTGGGAATGTAAATCGATACAGCCACTATGGAAGACGGTGTGGAGATTCCTTTAAAAACTAGGAATAAAACCACCATGTGACTCAGCAGTCCCACTCCTAGGCATATACCCTGAGGAAACCAGGGTTGAAAAAGACACATGTATCCCGTTGTTCGTTGAAACACTATTTACAGTAGCTAGAACATGGAAGCAAACTAGATGTCCATCAAGATGAACGGATAAAGAAGTTGTCGTACATATTCACAGTGTATACACAATATTACTCAGTCATAAAAAGGAACGCCTTTGAGCCAGTTCTGATGAGGTGGATGAACCTAGAACCTATTATACAGAGTGAAGTAAGTTAGAAAGAGGAAGATTAATATCGTATTCTAATGCATATATACGGAATCTAGAAAAATGGTACTGAAGAATTTACTTCCAGGGCAACAATGGAGAAACAGACATAGAGAATAGATTTATGGACATGGGGAGAGGAGAGGAGAGAGTGGGATGTATGGAAAGAGTAACATGGAAACTTACGTTACCATATGCAAAATAGATAGCCACCGGGAATTTGCTGTGTGGGCTGAGAAACTCACGGTGGTGTGGTCACTCACCTAGCGCCAGGTGTCCTGGAATGGGAAGTCAAGTGGGCCTTAGGAAGCATCACTATGAACAAAGCTAGTGGAGGTGATGGAATTCCAGTTGAGCTATTTCAAATCCTAAAAGATGATGCTGTGAAAGTGCTGCATCATCAATATGCCAGCAAATTTGGAAAACTCAGCAGTGGCCACAGGACTGGAAAAGGTTAGTTTTCATTCCAATCCCAAAGAAAGGCAATGCCAAAGAATGTCCAAACTACCGCACAGTTGCACTCATCTCACACACTAGCAAAGTAATGCTCAAAATTCTCCAAGCCAGGCTTCAGCAATACATGAACCATGAACTTCCAGATGTTCAAGCTGGATTTACAGAAGGCACAGGAACCAGAGATCAAATTGCCAACATACGTTAGAACATCGAAAAAGCAAGAGAGTTCCAGAAAAACATCTACTTCTGCTTTATTGACTACGCCAAAGCCTTTGACTGCATGGATCACAACAAACTGGAAAGAGATGGGAATACCAGACCACCTGACCTGCCTCCTGAGAAATTTGTATGCAGGTCAGGAAGCAACAGTTAGAACTGGACATGGAACAACAGACTGGTTCCAAATAGGAAAAGGAGTACATCAAGGCTGTATATTGTCACCCTGCTTATTTAACTTATATGTAGAGTACATCATGAGAAACACTGGGCTGGAGGAAGCACAAGCTGGAATCAAGATTGCCGGAAGAAATATCAATAACCTCAGATATGCAGATGACACCACCCTTATGGCAGAAAGTGAAGAGGAACTAAAGAGCCTCTTGATGAAAGTGAAAGAGGAGAGTGAAAGAGTTGGCTTAAAATTCAACATTCAGAAAACGAAGATCATGGCATCTGGTCCCATCACTTCATGGGAAATAGATGGGGAAACAGTGGAAACAGTGACAGACTTTATTTTTGGGGGGCTCCAAAATCACAGCAGATGGTGACTGCAGCCATGAAATTAAAAGACGCTTACTCCTTGGAAGGAAAGTTATGACCAACCTAGATAGCATATTCAAAAGCAGAGACATTACTTTGCCAACAAAGGTTCATCTAGTCAAGGCTATGGTTTTTCCTGTGGTCATGTATGGATGTGAGAGTTGGACTGTGAAGAAGGCTGAGCGCCGAAGAATTGATGCTTTTGAACTGTGGTGTTGGAGAAGACTCTTGAGAGTCCCTTGGACTGCAAGGAGATCAGCCAGTCAGTTGTAAAGGCAATCAGTCCTGGGTGTTCATTGGAAGGACTGATACTGAAGCTGAAACTCCAATACTTGGGTCACCTGATGCAAAGAACTGACTCATTAGAAAAGACCCTGACACTGGGAAAGATTGAGGACGGGAGGAGAACGGGACGACAGAGGATGAGATGGTTGGAGGGCATCACTGACCCAATGGGGACATGAGTTTGAGTAAACTCTGGAAGTTGGTGATGGACAAGGAGGCCTGGTGTGCTGTGGTTTATGGGGTTGCAAAGAGTCAGACACGGCTGAGCGACTGAACTGAAACTGGATGGCTGATTCTGGTTGAGTTTTAACAGACAACAGCAAGATTCTGTAAAACAGTTATCCTTCAATAAAAAATAAATTTAAAAAAATCCGTTCAATATTAGCAATTCATTTTGATTTCCTTCTGACTAATTAAATGGGTATAAATTTTACTTTCCCCAAAGGAAACTTTTAAAACAATGGATCTTATGCAGGGTCCATTTTAGGATCATGGTTCCTTTTTCCCCCTCTTACCGCTAGGTGGCAGCAAGAAGCAGAAAAACCTACATGAAAATAAAGCACATGTCCTTGTGTTGCAGGGACTGTATTCTTAGTCCTTTTTTTATAATTGAAGGATAGTTGATTTACAGTGTTGTGTTAATTACTGCTATACAGCAAAGTGATTCAGTTATATTTATATGTATATGTCTGTGCACACTTCTTTTTTGTATTCTTCCCTATTATGGCTTATCATAGGATATTAAGTATAGTTCTCTGTTGTACAGTAGGGCCTTGTTTGTTCCTTCAGTATATAAGAACTTACAGGTGCGGGCCCCCGCCTCCGTGTCAGCCCTCTTCCCGCCCTCCCCTCTTCGCGAGCGTCAGTCTGACTGTTGCTGTTTCGCAGACAGGTTCATTTGTGTCATATTTGCCGCTGTTGTTGTTTAGTCTCTCAGTCGTGTCCACCTCTCCGCAACCGCATGGACTCTAGCCTGCCAGGCTCCTCTGTCCATGGGGTTTCCCAGGCAGGGTCTCTGCAGTGGGCTGCCCTTGCCGTCTTCTCCAGGGGGTCGTTAGGTCCCACATATAAATGACAGCACGTGGCGTTCGTCTCTCCTTCTGACGGACTTAGTTTAGTGTGATCATCTCAGCCGTGTTGCTGCAGGTGGCACTGTTTCCTCCTCCTCTGTGGCTGAGCAGTGTTCCACTGCGTACACGCCCCCCATCATCTGTATCCGTTCACCATCGATGGACATTTAGGTTGTCTCCAGGACTCCTCTGAGGCTGAGCAGTATTCCACCGCGTACACGCCCCCCATCATCTGTATCCATTCACCATCAATGGACATTTACGTTGTCTCCAGGACTTTTCTGACGCTGAGCAGTATTCCACTGCATACACACCCCACATCATCTGTATCCATTCACCGTTGATGGACATTTACGTTGTCTCCAGGACTTGGCTGACGCTGAGCAGTATTCCACTGCATACACACCCCACATCATCTGTATCCATTCACCGTTGATGGACATTTACGTTGTCTCCAGGACTTGGCTGACGCTGAGCAGTATTCCACTGCATACACACCCCACATCATCTGTATCCATTCACCGTTGATGGACATTTACGTTGTCTCCAGGACTTGGCTGACGCTGAGCAGTATTCCACTGCATACACACCCCACATCATCTGTATCCATTCACCGTTGATGGACATTTACGTTGTCTCCAGGACTTGGCTGTTGTGAACGTGCTGCAGTGAACATAGGGGTGCACGCATCGTTTTGAACTACAGTTTTGTCTGAATAGATGGCCAGGAGTGCGACTGCTGGATCGTATGGTCATTCTGTTTTTAATTTTTTGAGGCACCTCCATACTGTTCTCCACGGTTGCTGCACCAGCTTACATTCCCACCACCAGTGTAGGACAACAACAACAGCATTTGTTATTTGTAGGCTTTTAAATGATGGCCATTTTGATCACTGTGCGGTGCTACCTCATTGTAGTTTTGATTTGCATTTGTCTAATAATTAGCCATGTTGAGCATCTTTTCATGTGCCTGTTGGCCATCTGTAGGTCTATTTTGGAGAAATATTTGTAGGTCTGCCCATTTTTTGATTGAGTTGTTTCAGTTTCTTTGTTGTTGAGTTGTATGAGCTGTTTGTATATTTTGGAAATTAAGTCCTTGAGGGTGGCATCATTTGCAAATATTTTCTCCCATTCTATGGATTGTCTTTTCATTTTGTCGATGGTTTCCTTTGCTGTGTAAAACCATTAACTTTCATTAGGTCCTATTTGAGGTTTTTTGCTTTGTCTTTTGGTTTATATTTCTTTTGCCTTGGAAGATCTAAGGAAGCATTGGTACAATTTAGAGCAAGGAATGTTTTGCCTATGATCTGTTCTGAGAGTTTTATGCTGTCATGTCTTATGTTTAAGTCTGTAAACCATTTTGAGTTTATTTTTGTGTATGGTGAGAGGATTTGTTCTAACTTCATTGATTTACATGCAGCTATCCAATTTTCCCAACATTACTTTCTAAAGAAGCTGTCTTTTTCCCCTTGTATAGTCTTGTGTCCTTTGTCGAAGATTAATCGATCACAGGTGTGTGGTTTAACTTCTGGTCTTTGGTTCTGTTTTATTGATCCATAAGTCTGTTGTGCCAATATCACACTTTGATTACTATAGCTTTGTAGTATCATCTGAAGTCTGGAAGGGTTATGCTTCCAGCTTTACTCTTTTTCCTCAGGACTGCTTTGACAATTCTGGGTCTTTTATGGTTCCATATGAATTTTAGGATTATTTGTTGTAGTTCTTTGAGAAATGTCATGGGTAATTTGGTAGGGATTGCATTAAATCTGTAGATTGCTTTGGGTCATATGGCCATTTGAACTGTGTGAATTCTTCCAGTCCAAGGACATGGGATTACTTGACATGTCTTTCAGTCATCTTCAGTTTCCTTTTTTAATGTTTTATAATTTCCAGCATGTAAGTCTTTCACCTCCTTGGTCAGGGTTATCCCTAAGTGTTTTATTTTGGGGTTTACTTTTTTAAAAGTTTTTGTTTGTTTTTTAAACATTCCTTTTCTGTTATGACTTTTTGGGGCTTCCTAGGTGGCTTAATGGTAAAGAGTCCGCCCGCAGGAGACTCAGGAGACACGGGTTTGATCCATGAGTCGGGAAGATCCCCTGGAGAAGGAAATGGCAACCCACTCTAGTATTCTTGCTGGGAAACATTCCGTGGACAGAGGAGCTTGGCGGGCTTTAAGTCCATGGGGTCACAAAGAGTCCAACACAGCTGAGTGACTGAGCACACATTTTAGAAGGTGGTGGTGTTTTTTTTTTTCCATTCCCTTTCTGATGTTTCACTGTTGGTATAAAGACATGCAGTTGATTTCTGTATGTTAATCTTATATCCTGCTACCCTGCTCGAGTTGTCAGTTCTAGTAGTTCTGTGTGAAGTATTTAGGGTTTTCTATATGTATTATCATCTGCATATAATGATAATTGTATCTTTTCTCTTCCAATCTGGATACCTTTTATTTCTTTTTCCTGCCTAATTTCTGTGGCTAGGACTTCCAGTACTGTGTTGAATAGAAGAGGTGAGAGTGAGCATCCTTGTCTTATTCCAGAATTAGTGGGAAGGCTTTCAGCTTTTTACCATTGAATATTATATTGGCTGTGGATTTGTCATAAATTTATTATCTTGAGATATGTGTCCTTTATACACAGGGGCTGTGTTCTTGAATTGGGTCCTAGGATCATGTTTTGCTTATACCTCTGACCTACAGTTCCATTTATTCAGCATTTCTAACTTTTTCTGAGCTAACTTAAGTATCCAAATATCTATTTAAAGAAGTACTTAGCCAGAATTTATAGAACACTGTGCAGTCAGCTTTAACAGTAAATCTTGAAGGAGAGGGAATGGAACATTGAAACTCAGAGATTGATAAAATTACCCTCCTTATTTTCTTGCTCATTGCACATGTGTGTCTACAGGTAGTTTCTTGCCGAGACCTGGTGCCCTTGGCTCCCTTTGCACCCCACTCCCACCTGGGGATCAGGTACTTCTGCATTCAGCCCCATGGAGGGGGTGGGGTGGGTCTTTGTGGTCCTTCTCTGCAGCAGAAGACAGCGGCGCAGAGTGTCCTGTGCTGTTCTCTGAACTCTACTTAATGATAATATTGAAAGCTGTTATTTGGAACTTTGTAAATAGCACTGTATAGATGCTTAGGGCTAGTGGGGGGTGTGGAATTGAGAATGGGGGATAAAGGATAAAAGATGTAACAGAAGGAAGCATCGGCAAGGAGCAGCCACGTTTAGAGGTTGCGTGTTGGTGCCTCTGTGAGTGGAGGAGTTGAGTCCTGGCAGCTGGAAGCACAGCTGGGAGATGTGGGGAGATGACACCGCGCGTCTCCCCACCCCCACTGCCGCGCTCTCTCTGCGAAGCGCCTGTCCCTGAACTCTCAGGGTGCCCACTGCTCTACTGCTTGATGGAGCGTTCATCTTATTCTGTAGCTATGTCCTAGAAGATTGGAAGCCCATGGGACCGCCTCATTTGTCTTGATATCCCCACAGCACTTGTCCCTGACACATGGTAGACTCTTAATGAGGTTAGGTGAACAAATGCAGTTGAGGAGAAGATGGGAGGTAAGGAATAATGCCAGGAAGATAGGACTGTATTGGAATTAGCGGTCCTGTTCAGAAGCGGTGGGGTCTGTGAGGGCTGGTGACTGGGTTCAGGGGGTGGAACGTGCTCAGGGTTGGTGGGGAGGAGAGTAGGACAAAAGGCAGAGGACCTGTGAGGCGTGTGAGGAAGCAGCCAGGCCACCTGAAAAGACTGGGGAGGGCATGGGAGTGCTGTGCTCTGAGAAGGAGCCTGGAGCACATGGTCAGCCCCCGACAGGGTCCAACCTACGCCAGCCAGGTCTCCTTCAGCTGTGAGCAGCAGAAATCCAAGTTGAACCAGCTTAAACATAAGGAGGAATTCATTGGTTCCTGTGAGTGAAAAGTCGAGGGGGGTGGCTGGTCTTAGGCATAACCTAGATCCCAGGACTCAAATGATGTTCTCAAGAATGTATATATATTCTGTGGCTCTTTATCATTGGCTCCATTATCAGGCACACCCTCAGGTTAGATGACTCTGGGCCGCATCAGACTTGTGTCCTACAAAAAGACCTGCATATGTCCAGGGAATGACTCACTGACTGCAGCTGTGTTGCTTAGCCACAGCTGAGCTAGTCCTGATTCAGGCAAGGCCACAGGAAAGGAGAAGGGGAAGACAGCCCTGGAAGGGAAATGGGAGTGTGTTCCTGGAAGTGGAGAGTGTAAACTAGGCAAGCAGAATCGGCAGGAGAGCGTTCTAAGGGGTACAGACCCTGGTCTAAGTCACCCTCAGAAGCAGAGGGATCACATACGTGGTGCTGTATATGTGAGTCACTCTTTTTCATGTTTTTCAGCATCTCCATGATACGGTAAAGAGGAATCTCGACAGTGCCACATCCCCTCAAAATGGTGATCAGCAGAATGGCTACGGAGATTTCTTTCCTGGGCACAAGAAGACGCGCCGAGAGGCCTCTCTGGGAGCCGCCGTCTCTTCCAACGGCCTGCCCCCGGCTTCCCCGCTCGGCCAGCCCGACAAGCCTGGCCCTGAAGCCCTGCAGGCCACTGGGAAGCATGCACTGGGGCTGGACTCCATCAGCAAGAAGTGTCTGGCAGACTCGAGCCTCCACCTGAACGGAGGCAGCAACACTAGTGAGTCATTTCCCCTGAGCCTGAATAAAGAACTGAAACAGGAGCCCATGGATGACCTGCCTTGCATGATCGCAGGGGCCGGAGGCTCCATCTCTCAAGGCAACCTCATGCCTGACCTCAACCTCAATGAGCAGGAGTGGAAGGAGCTCATCGAGGAGCTGAACAGGTCAGTTCCTGATGAAGACATGAAGGATCTGTTCAATGAGGACTTTGAAGAGAAGAAGGACCCAGAGTCTTCTGGTTCTGCCACACAGACCCCCTTGGCACAGGACATTAATATTAAGACAGAATTCTCTCCAGCGGCCTTTGAACAGGAACAGTTAGGCTCTCCACAAGTGAGGGCTGGGTCTGCAGGACAGACCTTTATGGGGCCTTCATCTGGCCCTGTGACCACAGATTCACCCAGCCTCGGGGGCTCCCAGCCCCTCTTCCTCACCGCTGGTCAGCCTGGAGTGGATAGCCCCAGTCCCAGCCTGATGCCGGCATCAGCCCAGGCTCAGAATGCACAGAGAGCCCTCTCCAGTGTGGTGCTGCCTAGCCAGGGCCCAGGCGGAGGCTCAGAGCTGTCCTCTGCCCACCAACTCCAGCAGATCGCTGCCAAGCAGAAGCGTGAGCAGATGCTCCAGAACCCGCAGCAGGCTGCCCCAGCACCCGCTCCAGGCCAGATGTCCACGTGGCAGCAGACAGGCCCCGCCCACAGTCCCTTAAACGCCCCTTACCCCGTGGAAAAGCCAGCCAGCCCTCCTGGTTACAAGCCAGACTTCACCACTTCCAAACTGCTCATGATGCCCAGTGTCAACAAGAGCTCCCCTCGACCTGGAGGCCCCTACCTCCAGCCCAGCCATGTGAGCCTCCACCAGCCGCCAAGTAACTTGAATCAAAACCCCGTGGCTAGCCAAGGCTCGGTGCTGGACTATGGCAACACCAAGCCCCTTTCTCACTACAAAGCAGACTGTGGACAAGGCGGCCCTGGGGCTGGCCAGAGCAAGCCGGCCCTGATGGCTTATCTTCCCCAGCAGCTGCCTCATCTTAGCAGTGAGCAGAGCTCCTTATTTCTGATAAAACCAAAGCCAGGAAATATGCCCTTCCGATCACTGGTTGCACCTAGCCAGGTGAGCACGGGTCTTTGCTCTGATACTCTGCATTCACATCCACCCACCGAGTGGTTTTTCAGGTCCCAGATAGTTGGGGAACAAAGGGAGTAAGTGAGCAGCTACTTTTTGACTTCCAGCTCCCTTGGGAATGAAAATCAATCAAGCAAACCAGGATTGACTCTCAGTAGAATAGGATAGAACCCCTTGCACTTGGCCTGATGTCTCTCTCATGCCACACAACTTAAATCATTCGTGGCCGTGTTTTAAAGGTAAAGATCATGTTTAATGTCCTTAGAGGCTCTGTTTTTTTTCTTTTTTAAACAAACTTTCAGATATGTATGTCCAAAATGCCCTAAGTTTTAGTAAGCTTATAGCATTTAGGTGAATGCTGCTTTCTAACAGGTCTCAATTACATGGTTATTTACTTAAGGCTCTCAAGCCTGGCAGAATCACTGGGTCTGAAGGGTGGAGGATGGTCGAGAACCGTTTTATCACGATCATTGTCTGCATTTCTACTCACATTCACGTTCTAAAGTGTCCCCCAGCCCCGGAAGAGTAAACAAACAGCATTCCCAGCCTTCCTCAGAGCTAGCGCTGGCTTCTGTCCACCGCAGTGTGTCCTGCACTGCCCTCCACACTGTCCACATAGAGGGACCCACTGACACTGAGCTGACAGTCATGTGACTTTATAACAGTTGTATGACAGTTGTTTTGTCACGGTGCAGTGAGGTATCTCCTTCCTTTCGCTGCTGTAAGTAAAAGGCTGCAGTGAATGAACCTTTGTGTATTTGTAACACTAACATTTTAAACTCATCAGATTTCCTGTACAGATATTGCTAGATAAATTAAAATTATTTCCAAAAATAAATAAACTCATCAGTGGCCACAGGACTGGAAAACGTCAGTTTTCATTCCAGTCCCAAAGAAATGCAGTGCCAAAGAATGTTCAAACTACTGCACAATTGCACTCATCTCACACACTAGCAAAGTAATGCTCAAAATTCTCCAGGGCAGGCTTCAAGAGTACGTGAACCAAGAACTTCCAGATGTTCAAGCTGGATTTACAGAAGGCATAGCAACCAGAGATCAAATTGCCAACATCCGTTGGATCATCAAAAAAGCAAGAGAGTTCCAGAAAAATATCTACTTCTGCTTTATTGACTTACACCAAAGCCTTTGACTGTGTGGATCACAACAAACTGTGGGAAATTCTTCAAGAGATGGGAGTACCAGGCCACCTTATCTGCCTCCTGAGAAATCTTTATGCAGGTCAAGAAGCAACAGTTAGAATTGGACATGGAACAACAGAGTGGTTCCAAATAGGGAAAGGAGTACGTCAAGGCTGTATATTGTCACCCTGCTTATTTAACTTATATGCAGAGTACATCATGAGAAATGCCAGGCTGGTGGAAGCTGGAATCAAGATTGCTGGGAGAAATATCAATAACCTCACATACGCAGATGACACAAAACTTACGGCAGAAAGTGAAGAAGAACTAAAGAACCTCTTGATGAGAGTTAAAGAGTTGGCTTAAAACTCAACATTCAGAAAACTAAGATCATGGCATCTGGTCCCATCACTTCATGGAAAATAGATGAAGAAACAGTGGAAACAGTGACAAACTTTTTTGGGAGCTCCACAATCACTGCAGATGGTGACTACAGCCATGAAATTAAAAGACACTTGCTCCTTGGAAGGAAAGCTATGACCAACCTAGACAGCATATTAAAAAGCAGAGACATTGCTTTGCCAACAAAGGTCTGCCTAGTCAAAGGTATGGTTTTTCCAGTGGTCATATATGGATGTGAGAGTTGGACCATAAAGAAAGCTGAGCACTGAAGAATTGATGCTTTTGAACTGTGGTGTTGGAGAAGACTCTTGAGAGTCCCTTGGACTGCAAGAGATCAAACCAGTCAATCCTAAAAGAAATCAGTCCTGAATATTTGTTGGAAGAACTGATGCTGAAGCTGAAACTCCAATACTTTGGCCACCTGATGTGAAGAACTGATTCATTGTAAAAGACCCTGGTCCTGGGAAGGATTGAAAGCAGGAGAAGGGGATGACAGAGGATGAGATGGTTGGATGGCATCACTGACTCGATGGACGAGAGTTTGAGCAAGCTTCGGGAGTTGGTGATGAACAGGGAAGCCTGGCGTGCTGCAGTCCGTGGGGTCGCAAAGAGTTGGATGCAACTGAGCTACTGAACTGAACATTTTAAAAACAGAAAAACTCGATGCTAGTAATATCTGAGGAAATTGACATGTTTCAGATCATAGTAAGGACGTGTAAATAGGCACAGTGCTTTCAGAAAGTAATTTGACATTATATAGTTTTCATAAGCCATAAAAATGTTTGTAAACATTGACACATTATACTCCTGCAAGAAATAATACCAAAAAAAGAAAAAGAAGAATGTTATGTACAAGATGTTCATTGCATGATTATTTCTAATAGCCAAAAACTGAAAGCAGTGTAAGCATCTCTCAGTAGAAGAATGTGTGTGTAATGTCCATCCTTCTACTTATTTCAGCCACTATATTGTCACATGGACAGAAGAGCCTGGTGGGCTACAGTCCATGGACACGACTCAGTGACTAAACAACAACAACACATCTGACAGAAGCCAAGCAGTCTGTTCCCAGGAAAATGCTGTTCGTAGGTGGACAAACCGTTAAGTCCTGTTGCTTCAGGGACAGCCCTGCCTCCAGGGGCCCAAGGTTTGCACACTCGGTGTAGCCTCTCCATCAACCAGTGTCCCTCAGAAACTTCTTCTCTGGGGGCCTGTCTGTGCCCATGCATTCCAGTAAGGGAGCATTTAGAAGCTGCAGTTGCTTTTGGAACTGGGTATGCAGGTATACAAGTTTAAGTTTAAGCCACTGGTGAATTGTAGGAAACAAAGCTAACACTCAGCTACTAACTGTTCGTTGCCGTGCCTGGGCACTCAGGTGTCAGTGCTTTTGGTCTCAGCCCTGCCTTGCAGTGTGGTTGCTCTGGAGTCATGTGCCGAAAGAGCAGCGGCCTCAAAGGAGAGCCTGGAGCCAGGCTTTCACTAGGCAGAGCTCGTCCGCTCTGATCAGGGCTTATAGTCCCCAGTGTGTCCCACCTGACTTGAGACCCCCTTGTCTCTGTTGACAGGACCAGAACCCTCCCAATGTCCCTGTACCAACCCAGGCTGCCAGTGTGGGGACTCAGCCGCCCGCTGTTTCCGTGGCCAGCACGCACAGTAGCACCTCCTATCTCAGTAACCAGCAGCAGGCAGCGGTGATGAAGCAGCATCAATTGCTTTTGGACCAACAGAAACAGAGGGAGCAGCAACAAAAACATTTGCAGCAACAACAGTTTTTGCAAAGGCAACAGCACCTTCTGGCAGAACAGGTAAAGAGAAAGGCGGGAGAAAACCCGACCCCCACCCCTTCCCGTGTTTGCCTGCGTCCCAGGTCACTGCGGTGGCCGCAAGCTTCGGTATGTATGTGTGTGGATTTGTGCTTATTTGTATGTCTGGTTTTAGAGTACTCTGGGAAACAAGAGTGTGCTATTTCTCAAACAGTGGTAGCCTGTGTCAGAGCAGCTTTATGTCACTTAGTGGGGATTAATGAAAGTGGAATCGCAATGTATTAGAACCATTTTTCCAGCAGCTACCAAAGCACTGAGCTCACTGATCCACCAATTTTCTGTGAGATCCTGCTTTGTTGTAGTTTGCTATAAGGCAGAACATAAAGTAGGGAAATGAAGATATCCCTGAGGTCCTGGGATTCGAGAACCCCAGGTTGTCAGGGACTGACAACCCCCTCCTAGTCCTGCAGTTTGTTTGCCCCCTCGGTCATCAGATTGTCCTACGCAGATTCCAAGGTTACAGGAATTCTCAGGACTTTAAATTACATCCTTAAGACAGAAGAGAACTAGTTACCCAGAGGATAAAGTTGATTGAGGATGACTTTAAAACTCATATTACTGCCTCAGTTTCACCATGTATTAAATAACAGCTTTTGGGGGTATAATTCACATGACATACAATTCACCCATTTAAAGTATACAATTCAAATGGTTTCCAGTTTAGTCAGAGTTACGCACCATCACCATAACCAGTTTTAGAACATTACCTAAAAGAAACCCTGTACCCATTAAAAAGTTATTCCTTCATCTTCCTAAGCCTAGGCAACCACTGTCTACTTTTTATCCCTGTAGATTTGCCTGTTTGGGACATTTCATATAAAGCATTCGAGATTCAGCCGTACTGTCTGTGTATCAGAACTCCGTTCCTTTCTGTGGCTCCTTAGATCTGACCCATCATTCTGTGTCATACTGTTTATTAAGAATCCCCCAAATGAGATTATGAACATTATCTCCACAGATAAAAAATTGTCCACTTGAACAATTTACTTTTCTCTGATCGCTTTGTTTTTGTTTTATGTGGGTCTTGTTTTCTGTTGATCTTGGCATTTTCTAGGAGAAGCAGCAGTTTCAACGCCATCTGACCCGACCGCCCCCCCAGTATCAAGACCCAACACAGAGCACCTTCCCACAACAGGTTGGACAGTTCACAGGTGAGGAGTGTTTGAGACGATGATGTGGGGCAGGGCAAGGCAGGCGCTGAACAGACGTCCCCCTCGTGCTGACTTTCTGCTGCCTGCTCAGCTTTGCAGTATAGGTGCCGAATGGACTCACATGCGCCTGTAGCTTCAGGCTGCGTAAGGAGCCTGGCTCTCTGGGTGCCCTGTAGGTCAGCCAGAGAAGGACAGAAGCAGGCTGCTTTGGCTGGGTCCCTGGCTGTATAGTCGTTTAAGGCAAAATCATCTCTAGTTGATAGATATCTTATCCATAGGAAGTGGCTTCTGTAATTCTTAAGAAAGTTCTTTGCTTCTACTGTTATGTGTCTCTTTAAAAAATGACCTTGTCCTATTTTCCAGATAAGGAGAAACTTCATGCACTTGTGGCCTTTTCTTCTTTTCTTCTTTCTGTCTACTCATGTTGGTGTTAGCAGCAGACAGTTGATCTGGTGGGGGCAGGAAACATTCTGAGGTTTCAGCTGTCATGTCTCAGATATGTGAGAGAACCTGACCAGCATTGCTCAGGCTGTTGCTCTAGAAATAGAGAGTTCAGTTGATAGATGCAGAAAAGTCCAGGCCATACTTGCTTTTCTAGCTCTTGGACTATCTTCAAAACCTGTGCTTTCCTTGGTCAGTGACTCTTGCTATAACATGTCCTGATGAAGTTGCCCACAGCCGTGCTTCCAGAGGAGGCTGAGTGGGTTTTATGTTATGCTGACAGGACCAGGGGATTGAAGTCTGTGGGCAGCTCAGAAGATGAGCCTTGGCCAGCTTTCCTGCCTTCACCCCATTTAATGTTGCTGTGTGTTATCATTGGGAAAGAAGTGGATTATTTCAGCATTTCTCTCTTTTTCAACTCAGTTTTTAGTTAGGTGCTAATGGAAAGCAGAAGAGGAGAAACAAAGTGTACCCAGTTGTGGCCAACTCCTGAACAGCCCCTCTCCTACGCACACAGTGCTGTCACCACGCAGTCACTGCTTGAGACAGAGTCCCAGGTGGCAGGTTCCCCGAGGACAGGCCCTCTGTCCCCCCAGCACGGCCTGCGCCACAGAGCAGGCGCTCAGTACACGTCTTCTGATGGCCCCCCTCCCACACCCTGCGGTACCACATCGTGTGGGCCCTCATCCGAGTGGTCCTGTCAGTCCCCGGCCAGTGAGGTCTAAACCAGCCACAGTCCAGTTACCCTGCGGCTCTACAGCCCTGTCCCCATAAGGGGGCTGCAGCTCCTCTGAATCTGGCCAAGACTATCTCTTCCTTTTATCCCAGACACTCTCCCCACATCCTAGCCACAGAGTTTTCCCCTTCCTCTGTGCCTTTTTTTTTTTTTTCTTTTAATGTACCTGTCTTAATCTCCTTATTGCGGGCTCCATTCTACCCTGTGGGGAACTTTTGGCCCCCAGGGCTCTCTTAATGCATTAAGGTTGCAGTGATCATGAGGTATCTGGTGAGGTATCAGAACACTGACTTTGCCTTTCATGCCTGTAGGATAGCAGTTGCTGTGTGGGTCTTAGATGTATCTCCATAGTGGTGATGAAGAAACGCTAGCTTGGCTGACAGCACTTTCTCTGTCTTCTAGGGTCCTCTTCTGCCATGCCTGGCGTGAACAGCTTGGGTCCATCTAACTCCAGCTGTCCCCGAGTGTTCCCTCAGGCTGGGAATCTGATGCCAATGGGCCCTGGACACACTTCAGTTTCTTCTCTTCCCTCAAACTCAGGCCAGCAGGACCGGGGTGTGGCTCAGTTCACTGGCTCCCAAAGCATGCCACAGAGCAGCCTCTACGGCATGACTTCCAGCATAACCCAGATAGTTCCCCAGCCTCCGCCACAGGCCACCAATGGACATGCCCACATTCCACGGCAGACCAGCGTGGGCCAGAACACCTCGGTTTCAGCTGCCTATGGACAGAACTCGCTGGGGAACTCTGGTCTCTCCCAGCAGCACAGTAAGGGGACCCTGAACTCGGGTTTAACTAAGCCACAGGTCCCCAGGGTATCAGCAGCCATGGGAGGCCAGAATTCTACGTGGCAACATCAGGGAATGCCGAACCTGAGCGGCCAGCCCCCGGGAAACAGCGCCGTAAGCCCGTTCACTGCAGCCTCCAGTTTCCACCTGCAGCAGGCCCACCTGAAAATGTCCAGCCCGCAGTTCTCTCAGGCGATGCCCAGCAGGCCCATGGCCCCCATGAGCTCAGCAGCTGTGGCGGGGTCCATGCTGCCCACTGTGAGCACACAGCAGAGGACCAGTGCCCCTGTGCCAGCACCTCCCCAGGGAGCCCCGCAGCAGGGCTTGTCGGGCCTGAGCCCGGCGGGGCCTGAGCTGGGGGCCTTCAGCCAGAGCCCTGCCCCAGCCATGGGCGGCCGGCCAGGCCTGCACTGTGCCCAGGCCTACCCCGTGCGGACCGCAGGCCAGGAGCTGCCCTTTGCCTACAGTGGGCAGCCGGGCAGCGGCGGGCTGGCCAGCATGGCTGGGGACGCCGACCTGATCGACTCCCTGCTGAAGAACAGGACTTCCGAGGAGTGGATGAGCGATCTGGACGACCTCCTCGGGCCTCAGTAGCAGGAGGATTTGTGGTATTTTCAGTGTTCACACAGCCTGTAGTTTTGTTCTCAGATTCAAGAAAGAGTAACTGCTTTGGACCAAATCCCACAGCCCAGGGAGCCGGGCAGGCAGAGCTAGAGCCGCAGAGCCGAGGCCTGGTCCTCCCGGGACCGTGGGGCCCACGGCTCCCAGCCAGCAGTTGGGATGTCGGGCTGGCCCCCCCATCTGCTGGTGTCACTGTATGGGGTTGGGACAGCAGGACTGGGTTCTACGGGGTTTTTTCTATCCATAAGACCAAAAAGCCAACCGTAAAACCCCACGATGCCAGCTTTATAAAAATCTGTGCTATCATTTTGATCTAATCCAAGATTTCTCCACTTGGCCCAGTGTTGGGACAGATTTTTGTTGAAACTTTATAGTGGAACTATTTGCAATTTGTAGCATAGAAAAGATTTTTTAAAGGTTTTAAGGTTTTAAAAGAGGTTAGGGTAGGTGGTTAAAATCTATAAGTGGCATTGGAAACTTAGGGTTTCCTTTTGATTAAGAGCCTTTTTTATTCCTGCTCTTTGTCAGCTTTCAGGACAAAGAGAGGCTCACTGGAAAATTGCATGTGCCAAAAAGGAACAGGATGCCGTGAGCAGCAGAGCTAGTGGCAGAGATGCAGTCGTTACTGCAGCCCCGCGTTCTCCCAGAATGCTGTTCTTCCAGGGTGGCATTTAGGAAGACTTGGGCTGAGGAATCCCTTCCTCCAATGTTTTCAGAGCAGGACCCCAGGCTAAAGGCTGAAATACAAACTGGGGTTCCTGTGTCTCTTTTGTTGTGACTCCTCACCTTTTGCAGTTTCTCTGGAGACTCGTATTTAATGTATTAGGAAGGTGATCATTGTTGAGTTGTGCACAGATGTCTTTTCTTTCACCCTATCTTCATTTCCCATAACCGTTCTTTCTGCCTCCTGTTCTTTATATCTCCAGCCCAAGTGGAAAACCTCCTTATGGCACTAATTTACTAGATTGGAGAGGAAAAGAGTCATTAGAATTCCCCAGGGAACCCTAGCGCTGTAAGGAGGCGGGTGTCCCCTCCCCAGAAAGCAGAGGTTCAGGGGAAGGAGGGAAAAGGACACAGGCCAGAGGAAGGGCCCCCGCTCCACTCTGCTCCCGCTGCCGCTGCCTCTTCAGACGACTTGCACTTTCTAGAGAGAATTGCTGTGTAACACTAACACGTCCTTGCTAAAAACTCAAGTGGATTTCTCTTTTAAGGTCTGTGACTGTCTAGGTCTTGACTAAGCTAAGAGTCCACATAGTATTACCTGTGGGCTGTTTGTGGAAAGTGAAGACGGAGAGAGCACTTCAATATAGCAAAAGCAAAATGGTAAGCATAGGGTGGAACTCTTTCAAATGGAATATTGGAAGGAAAATAGTACACTGAAAAGAGTGGCTTATATGCAGAATGATCTCTGGCAAAATCACCACCCCATTTTTATTTCCCTGGAGTTTCAAAATGGATAATTCAAGGAGTATCATACGTAAAGAATTGAGCCAAGAAAAATGCTCACACAGCCAGCTTGAGTGGCTTTGAGGGGATGAAGGGTTGTGCACACATTGGTCGTGACTTTGCACCAGCAGTGCCTTTCATGGGGGTGCTTGGACCCTCAGGTCTTCTCTAGTAGCCATTTGCCGCCGTGAGTGGCGTTGGGGCCATTTCCCTTTTATCTCCCTCGAAGCCTTCCCCGGAGGCTGAATATAGCTTAGAGAAAGGGATGCATCATAAAGCCAGTGAAGACGCCACCCTCTGAGTGAGTTCCCGAATCTGAAGGGGAAGAGGGTGACTTCAGTGGGTTTTTTTTTACCAAAAATAGCGGGCGGAGGCTGGTGGTGGGTCCCTGTTCCTCCCCCGGTCTCCCTCTGGCTGCCGCTCACCTCTGTCCTCGGCACTCACACCTCTGCCCCCCTTGTGGGGAGGGCTGCCCCTGCCTTAGTTCTGGGGCCACCTAGCCAGACGGCAGGCTTCTCACCTGCTGCAGTGTCAGAGCAATAAATGTGATGCTTGGGGTCCCCCCAGGGAGCTGCCAATGGCTTTATTTATGAATCTGGTTTTTGGGTAGTCAGGGAAGGAGACAACTCCACTTCAGTGCAAATCCCCATCTTCCAGGAGCCATGACTCAAAAGAAAAGGGTGCTCGGACTTTTGTTATACACATTTGCTTTGTGTAAATAAATGTTTACAATTTTATATTAAAGATGGAATAAGCGTTAGAGCTTCTGACTGTATATTTTTTACTTTTATAGATTTAAAAACTATGATCCTTTATATATGTGTTTTGGGGGGCTATAAGTTTTATGACAAACAGTTGGTATTGTTAACTTTTTACTGTCATCAAAGTACATAAAAATTCTATTAATTCCCTTATTCTTTTACTTCCTTAACTCTGGTATACACCAAAAAGAAGTCTTTACTTTCCTGTTTTATCACTATAAAATAATAAAAGTATTTTGCTAGTATGGAAACTGCCCACGTATTTTACTTCACATGGCCACGCCAGCAAGGCAGGAGGCGGACGAGCACGCAGCTGCTCTGCTTGGTAGTTGTGTGATTTGGCTGCTTTCTTAACGGACATTGGTGGTGGGGGTGTTGGGTTTGGTTTCCCTCAGAGTGACTTTTACTTTTGATGCTGCTAAGTCACTTCAGTAGTGCCTGACTCTGTGCGACCCCATGGACGGAAGCCTACCAGGCTCCCCGTCCCTGGGATTCTCCAGGCAAGAACACTGGAGTGGGTTGCCATTTCCTTCTCCAATGCATGAAAGTGAAGTCGCTCAGTCGTGTCTGACTCTTAGCTG
>NW_011495072.1:851738-852270 GCF_000754665.1 Bison bison bison | reverse complement strand
CGACCCCATGGGCTGCAGCCTACCAGGCTCCTCCATCCATGGGATTTTCCAGGCAAGAGTACTGGAGTGGGGTGCCATTGCCTTCTCCGTTACTTTTGATAGATAGAAAATTAGCACTGACTTTGCCCAGGGCTGCCGGTCTTTCCCCTCTGGCTCATCCATGTCCTGAGTCTAACGTGAGGAAAGTTGGACCAGATAACTCAGGGGTACCTTAGGTCCTTAGCAGTTCAAATGTTTCACTTAAAACCCTTGGGTTTATTGTCAATGCAGTTCTCTGGGTCTTGTTTCGTTTCCTTTTTTTATTGTAAGAATACGTGTGCTCTGGCACGTTCACCCCCTCACTCCTGTTGGTATCACATTGTCAAGGGCATCAAATGGAGACACACCAGGAACCTGGAAAGCGCGTCTTCTCAGTGACCTCTCACCTCAGGCACAAGCTGGAAGAGGGTCAGGCCTGGAGAAGCTGAAGCTCTCGGAAGAGCAGGAGAGAGCAGCCTTCAGGGAGGAAGCCTGTCACGTGGTAGAATTAAAG
>NW_011495072.1:837291-851638 GCF_000754665.1 Bison bison bison | reverse complement strand
AAGATATGATTACTCTGATGAAGCCCTGAATGTAGGGCACAGGGAAGGGAAGAACACCAGACTCATGAAGTCTTGGCTGAGAATGCACAGAACGTGTGCGGGGGGCAGGGGGTGTGCTCTCCTTAGTGGTCAGAGAAGTCCGAAACAGAACAAAAGGGAGGCGGTTGTGCTGGTCAGAGCAACAGAGCTAAGAGTGCCCGCTGCAGCGTGATGAGGCAGGCTGCGGTACGACGTTCTCTGTGGGAAGAGATTTTGAAAAAGGTAGTAAGCTCCTTTAAAGTGTTCATGCCATCTGTCCACCCCAGCAATTCCAACTCCGAGAAGCCATCCTTGAAAATAAATCCAGGAGCAGAAAAAGTTGACGACAGTGGTGTTCCTGGTAGTAGTGTTTGTAACCGCAGAAAACTAGGAGAATCGGACAAAGAGTTGTCAGAAGGGATTAGTTAAGTAAGTTGCCGTACTTCCACCTGATGAGATATTATATATATATATATTTTTTAATATTCAGAAGTTTTTAAAAATTTTAATTGGAGGGTGATTGGTTTACTGTTGTAAAACAGCGTGAATCAGCTATGCTGCTGCTGCTGTTCAGTCACTAAGTTGCGTCTGACTCTTTGCAACTCCATGGACTGTCGCCTACCAGTCCATGGGGTTTTCCAAGCAAGACTACTGCAGTTGCCATTTCCTTCTCCAGGGGATCTTTCCAGACGAGGGATCAAAGTCGTGTTTCCTGCTCGGCAGGCAGATTCTTAACCACTGAGCCACCTGGGAAGCCCCAAATCAGCCCTAAGTATACATAAATTCCCTCCCTTTTGAGCCTCCCTAGCGCCCCCTCATCCCACCCCCACCCCAAGTCATGGCAAAGTGCCAAGTTGACCTCCCTGTGCTGAACAGCTGCTCCCACTATTTGGGAAGGATTTGAACATAGTAACTTTTAGTGCTGGTTTTATCAAGCTTCTGTTGGGTGCAAACAGAAAAACTGGCTAACCCTGAAAATTCCCTGCCCCCAGTCTGCTTTTTAGGTTACTAGGTAACTCCCAGAATCAAAGGAGATGTTGAACAAGCTAGGCCTCAGGAGTGCCAAGGGTAGGCAGTTCTGGTGTGTTGAGAGTCACCAGGCAGGCTTGTGTGGAGGCAGGCTCACTCACCTGCTGTGAGCGTGTGCTGTGCCTGGCCAGGCATTGTGTCAGGAGCAGGGGGTGTAGCTGCAGTGCGGGAGAACAGGGCCCTGTTGCGGGGACTTCTGGTAGCATGTGGAAGGGGTGTCCTAAATGCATGACTGGTTTCAAAATGATGAAATGTCAGGAAGGGACTGAAGCAGCGATAAGATTGTGCTGGGGCTACCGGGAGGGAGGGGGTTGGAGGAGGCCTGAGAGGCTTGAGATGTGGTGGGCCCTGGACAGAGATAACTAACAGGCCGGCTGCCGACGGGAGCCAGTGAGAGGCCTGGGGAAGTGCACTTCATAGCCACATGGAATGGGAGAGGAAGTTCCCCAAAGGCGCTGTGCTACGTCGCTTCAGTCGTGTCCAACTCTGCAACCCCATGGACTGTGGCCCTCTAGGCTCCTCTGTCCATGGGATTCTCCAGGCAAGAATCCTGGACTGGGTTGCCATGCCCTCCTCCAGGGGATCTTCCCAACCCAGGAATCAAACCTATGTCTCTTATGTCTCCTGGATTGGCAGGTGGGTTCTTTACCTCCAGTGCCACTTGGGAAGCCAGTCCCCAAAGGAAGAGGGTGCTGTTAACAGGAAAGAAGGAGTGCTGAGAGAGCAAAATGAACAGATGCCCGAAAAATGTTCAATTAAAAACTGCCCCTCTCCAGGTGCCCCCAGCACTGCAGCATCCGGAGGCCTGTGCTACTCTGGGGTCTTTGCCAGTCCAGCCAGGGAGATGCTGAAGTTACAATAGGGTGCTGTGCTCATCCCTCGGGTGACTTCTGCCATCATTCGCGTGTTTATCAGTCAGCCTTAAGGCCAGTCAGCTGATGAGGGCACGGAAATGGCAATGTAGCTGTAATGCTGTTAAATGAAGCAAAATGATGGTTGCCTGTGAACTTGCTCCAAGACTAATCAGCTGAAAGCTCCGGGCCCTCCAGGACTGACACGGGAATGGTGGGTGATGTTTTAGAAACGGATCTGCACGTGGGATCAGTTTGCCTACTGGACATTTCCCTTTTGGTCTTCAAGCTGATGGCGCATCCGCCACTTTTCAGATAATTTGCCCTCTAAATGGTTACAGTAAGCAGGGCTGCAGACCCTAGTTGGCACATGCAGACCATTTCATGAAACTCGAGGGGGAAATGGCTTCAGACCCTCACTCAAAGTGGAATCCAGCAGGGCAAGGACAGGACACACGGATCCGCCTTGATACCGGTGTCCTGGAATGCAGAGACTCAGGCAGCCCGCAGAGAAGGAGAGGCCATCCACTGCCGAAAGAGACCCGGCAACAAACAGCGGCTGTGCCGTGATGTGCCGTGATGAGCTGGCGAGGAGCTCTAGAGCCCTCTTCCGTCTGGTGGGGCTCGGCGGGGAGAGTCCCTGCTGCAGATGACTCTGCGGGTCCTGGCCGACGGGCGCCTCACACGTGGGGGCTGTCAGGTCCGCACCGGAAGTCCAAGCAGAAGGCTCCGTTTGTCTTTGTATCTGGAAAGCAGAACTTTTCCAGGTTATGGAAAGAAAAGCTGGGGTTCCATGTACTTAAACTGTGAAGGAGCTAGCTCCACTTGATGCAGCTGAGGTGCGTGCTCCCTGCGTGCTCTACCTTTGAACTTATCGCTGCTGACCACCACCATCTCTCAGCTTGAGTTTTAAGACTCTAGACTGGTTGCATACTGTCTTAGGTACTCACTTCTTTTGTGTAACGCAGGGTGGAGCCCGACCACATACAGTCATATTCAAAATCAAGAGCTGCATATGTTACTGTCCTTCCTACCATGTCATGTTACCATGGGAGGTAGAGACCAGGGGGTCCTTGCCCCCAAGTAGTAAGAATGTCCAAATCTGTTTTATTAGCCGTATCTCCCCCTGTGCCATTTCTTCTTTTGGATCCTTGCTTGTGCAGTAAAAGATGGCTTTTCTTAAACTCTGCTGCTGCCTCTCGTTCCTCCTGTTGAACCTGTCCAACCTCCTCTGTTGGCTCCTCTCTCCAGCCGTCCATCGTTTTAGCCCCGCCATGGTGTTAAAGGAATATTAGGACAAGAGAGCAAGACGGTCTGAGCCCAGTCCTGCTCCCACAGACGATGCGAGCCCAGCCGCCTCTTTAGGACTGAGGGGCTCCTTTCACCAAATGCCGGGAATGCTGGCTGCTGCCGGCTCTCAGCTGTGTCCACCTTCAGTGGAAGGGAGCTGCCTTCCTTGCCTGTGGCTCAGGGGTGGCCCACCTCTGGAACCTGGCCCACATGGGGGTACAGAGGCCACTGGAGTGGGCTGCCATGTCTTCCTCCAGCAGATTGTCCTGACCCAGGGATCGAACCCACATCTCTCATGTTTCCTGCACTGTCAGGCAGGGTCTTTACCTCTAGTGCCACCTGGGAAACCCAAGATATAAAATACCACTTACATGAGGTATTTTAGTTAAATTCACAGAATCAGAGCTGAGTGGTGGTGCTAGGGGCTGGAGGAGGGGAAATGCTAATCAATGGGCGAAATGTTTCAACGAAGCAAGATGAAGAAACTCTAGAGGTCTCTATAACAAGAATAAAGAACACTGTATTACACGCTTAAAATTTTAAGAGGGTATGTTAAGTCTTCTTAATCAAAATAAAAATTTTAAAAGAACTATGGTGTCAGGGGATTATTCCTGGGGCCATCACCAATGCAGTGAAGAAAGACTGACAAGCTAAGGATGACTAAGCATCAACTTAAGAAACCAAAGGGCCTGTTTGGCAGGTTCTGAGAAGGGCGGACAGACTGAGGGGATCAGGGCAGGACTTGGGGGTTAAAAGTGCAGCTTGAACTTTCAGCCCACCAAATCTGCTACACAAAGGTTACTGTCATTGTTAGGAAGAAGAGGGATCCTGACACTTGGGGTGGGGGGTAACATCTGATTGATGCCCTAGAAAGTCTTGGAAGTCCAGGTCCCCGTGCAACCTCGAGGCCCACAAACACAGCCTGCTCCTCCCCCTTAAGGGTTGGTACTTTCTCTTGCTTAAAAGTCATGCACAAGCCTCTTTCCACTTCCCCTCCTGGCCGCTGGACCAATGATGAGGGTTATGTAATAACAACCTGGCTGGGAAAGCTGGGCCTGCCAAGAGAGGAAAGGGACAATATGCCAGAGGCACTCGGGGACCTTGCCAAGATGGATGGGCAGGAGCTGCGTGTGTGGGACCAAGAAGAGTGGGGTGTGGGCAAGGTGGTGCTAATGGCAGACCAGCCTAGGGAGGCTTCCTCCGTGTGGGACGGCCCTGCTGTAACACGGACGACCTGCACTGGTGCTGCACTCCCAGGAGCCACGCTAACAGGCCCCTGGCGTGGCTCTCGGAGGCCTTGAGAAAGCCATGGCCCATGCTCAGGGAAGGAGAAATGCAGTAGCTGCTGCAGCAATCAGCAGAGTAGAGGTCCACGTGCTCCGTGAAAGGTATGCTCGAGTGGACAGGCTGTATTTGGGATGGGCCTCAAAATCTACCAGTTAGTTATGTTCTTCAAGAGGATCCAGAGGACATCCCATTTACCAAGAAGAGAGGACCCGGGTGGCCCCTACGAGAAGGTGGACGGCCACCCCTCCGAGGCCGAGACTGAGCAGGAGATATAATAGAACCAGGCTCCCTGATAGTAATGGCGTCATGGGGGTCCCAAGCAATAGGGCCAGGTGGCAGCCCGGACCTTCAGAAGCCAGATGTGAACAGCTAGCGAACGAGCAGCCGGGTTGGAGGACCCAACCCACAGAAAGCTAGGGAGCTGTTAACGGATCATAGTGTACCCAGGGACGACTAGCTAAGCAGCTGATAAGGGGCTGGCTTCCGCTATACAAGCAGAAGGACTCGACAATGGGCCATTGATTGGGTGGCTGAGGGAAGCCGCCCCAAAAGTCACAAGACGTTGCCCAGTTTCCAGACAGGCAGCCGTTACTGTGAATGATACAATGATTCTCCCTGTCCTTCCCAATGGGAGTTATAGCTAATACCTAAATGTTTTTAGGTCATTTGTATACGAGGTCTGAGCTGACAGTGACACCTGGGGATGCTGAGTGTCTTCATGACTCCCTCATTAGGTTAGGGGAGTAAGAGGAGACAGGAAACAGAGTCCTAGCCCAGGTCTAACTCACAATGGAACCACTGGGGCCACAGACCCACCCCCCTGCTTCTCTAGCCCTGATGTTCAATCAGAACAGGCACACCTGATCATTACAGAACCCTGCCATTGGTGAAAGCCTTGAAAATTGCTTCTCCCAGCAAAGAGAGTATAAAAAGTAATACTGCATTCTGGAGGGAAAAGTTGAGATTAGTACCACCCTAAAAGCCTTATGGCTTCCCTGGTGGCTCACTTGGTAAAGAATCTGCCTGCAATGCAGGAGACTCCAGTTCGATTCCTGGGTCAGGAAGATCTGTTGGAGAAGGGGTAGGCTACCCACTCCAGTATTCTTGGGCTTCACTTGTGGCTCAGCTGGTAAAGAATCTGCCCTCAATGCAGGAGTCCTGGGTTCGATCCCTGGGTTGGAGGATCCCTTGGAGAAGGGAAAGGCTACCCACTCCAGTATTCTGACTGGAGAATTCCATGGAGTGTATGCAGGGGTACTAGTCTCCCTCACATATGCTCATTTAATCCAGCAGTCCCTACAAACAGCAAATAGTCGCTGGCGGAAGACTTGGACTGCTGTGAACTCAGCCAAGTTGAGTTCAAACGTCAGCAGCAACAAACATCAGCCAGCTTCTGCTGTCAGCCACCCTGGTGCTGAGAAAAGGGGCTTATGAATAAACAAGCTATTACTATCAGTGGTGGGGGCTCTGCATGATCCCAGCAGCATTGCCCTAACTCACCAAGGCTTGTTTAGCTCTGACACTGCTGAATATCCACCCTGCTAGTGACAGGGACCAGGGCCAAGCCTGTGAGGCAACTCATCCCTCGAGTAGACCAGCCGGCCACTTGGTGGCACGTTGGCCCCTTCCATGCTGGAAAGGGGCAGACATTCACCTCTTCTTTTCTTTCCTTCTTCCCCCACCTTGCCCCCCTTGCTTTTCATTTTCAAATCATTTCAGAGTTACAAAAAGAGCTGTGAAAACAATACAAAGACCTAAAAACATTTTGCGAAGCTGTGGCACACCCGAAAAACCACGTATCGTATGGTTGGTTCCCTTTATATGAAATGTCCAGAAAACAGATCAGTGGTGGCCTGGGGCTGGGATCTTTACAGGGAGATGAAAATGTTCTAAAATCAGATTATGATGCTTGCACAAATGGGTAAATTTAAATGGATGAATATTCTGGTATATATACCTCAATAAATTTTTTTTTTTTTTTTTTAAATAGTGCAAAGGGGACTTCCCTGGTGGTCTAGTGGTTAAGAATCTGCCTGCCAGTGCAGAGGCTGTGGCTTCAATCCCTGGTTTAGGAAGTTCCTACATGTCTCAGAGCAGCTAAGCCCAGGCCACAACTACTGAGCCAGTGCTCTGGAGCCGGCATGCCACAGCTACTGAGCCCATGTGCCACAGCTTCTCATGGCTGCACTCCTCAAGCCTGTGCAAAGAGTAGCCCCTGCTTGCCACAGCTGGAGAAAAGCCCATGAACAGCAGCAAAGACCCATCACAACCAAAATAAGTAAATAAATCTTTAAAAAAAAAAATCTGCCTTACAATGCAGGGGATGCAGGTTCAATCCCTTGTTGGGCAACTAAGATCCCACATGCCACCAATTAAATTTTATAAAATTATTATATTGAAAACATTTACTCACTGAAGCTTCAGCAGTAAATGCAAAATAATTGGAGTGACCCTAACTGCCCATGCAGCAGGATCATTACATAAACTCTAACACCCACAATGGGGTCACCAATAGCAGCAAGAAAGAATGAGGAAGAGCTCTATGAACTGGTTCAGCATGCTGTCCAGGATGTTTCGCTGTATTTCTTTAGGAAAGAAGGCAAACTGCAGAAGAGTATATCTAGTATGTTACCTTTTGTATAAGAAAAAAGAAGAAATCAGAAAATTTGCATGTGTCTACTCATATATGCAAAATAAGAAAGAAGGAAAGAAAACCACAGGGCAGACGAACCAGAAACTGAAGGGGAGTGTGGGTGGGGATGGGATGGCAGCAGAGACCCTTCTCTGAGCAGACTTTTGGAAATTTGTGAATGTCTTATATTTATATTCTCAAAAGTCAAAAAGAAAGAGAGATAATAAATAAAGTCAATAAGGATGAGAAACACATGTATCGTTTGGACTACATGCCCTCAGGCTGAAGACGAAGAGAAAAGTAGACAAATATACAACTCCAGCTTGTAGGTTTCTGGAGGCAAAAGTTAGCAGTTCTGGAACTCTCGCCTGTGCAAGTATGTAAATAACATTTTGGGTGATGGGAGCTAGATTTTTTACTGTTGGTGAAACTTGGAGTTATGGAAAGGAGGAAGGATAGAATGAACCCTGTGGTTTAAGATTTAAAACTGTCAGTGCAAACTCACGGTTTTTAACATAGAGATATAGGTAAAGATATGCATCTCTATGTGTGTGTGTGTGTGTTTACACATATATACACACACATAAATATACATACACACATTGCATATATTTACATATACATACACACACAACCTGTGTGTGTGTGTGTATGTGTGTATACGTACATCTCTTTCCCAGTTTTTTTCCCCCAAGAAGGCATGGACACAATGATACCATAGTTGCGGTGAGCACACCTGCGCCCAGACTTTGGTTTCTAAATACCATTGTCCACTAAAAAGAATAGGCTTCTTGTCCTTGGAGGAATGGCTGATTCCAGTGCTGGAACAAGGGAAATACTTGGATGCATTCTGAGAATCTTACTGTGATAGAAAACAAGGACATGCTCAGAGGAAGATGTGTGCAAGTCAAAAGGATACAGAAGCCAGTTTGAAGGCATACGTGCGTGCGTGCTAAGTCGCTTCAGTCGTGTCCGGCTCTTTGCGACACTGTGGACTGTAGCCCTCCAGGCTCCTCTGTCCATGGGATTGTCCAGGCAAGAATACTGGAGTGGGTTGCACTTCCTTCTCCAGGGGATCTTCCCGACCCAGGGATCAAATCCAGGTCTCTTAGGTCTCCTGCTTTGGCAGGCATGTTCTTTACCACTAGTGCCACCTGGGAAGCCCCTTTGAAGGCATACCCACCGACCAAATCTCGGACAATATGTACATCAAAATAAATAACGGCAATAAAATATTATAACCCATTAAGTAAAATTATTTTTTTTTAATTTAAGAATTTGAGTTCCCAATGATTCAGATAAGTAAATAAATAGAAAAGAAGAGGAAATTCTTTCTTAGTAATAAAGGTAAAAAGAATGATGGAATTAGAAAATCATATTTGACCACCATCTTCAGGCAAGAATCACTAATACTTGTTAAAATAGGGGGGTGAAAGTTGGAGAAGAAACAGGAGTTTTTACATATTCTCAAAATCTGGCTCTACAAAAGTACTTACCTCAATGGGGGAAAAAATGTTAAAGATAAACAAAGTCAGACAACAAGTAGGGGAGGTAATGGAGCGAGGACTCCAGCAGTGTTCAGAAAGTGAAAAATTACAAAAAGCGGGTAAGAAAATCGGCCAATGTCAAAGTGATTAGGCCATTCATGTCTGCTAACTGGTACTACTGAAGTTAGATTTTCTCTCTCTCCCAAACACTGGTAGAAGAGGCCCCTGTCTTCCTGATTATGAAGTTTCAAGGGGATGACACTCCTTGAGAAAGACACTCCTGGGATGTAAGAGATACAAACACATCTTAAAGGGAAAGAGGAAGTTCTTACAAATTGTAGATTTCTAAAAACAAATCCTCTAAGAACAGGGAAATCAGGAGCCTAACATTAGGTGTTGGCTGGAACAAACGGCAAATTCTTGTGTCAGCCTAGAGCTTTTCGTGGCCCTCAAGGGGTCATCCCAGGGATAGGCACAGCCTCAGGCTGAGTTTGGGCAAAATCCTTTAGGGGAAGGGTTTTCTCCAGGGTGTGTGGGCTGAGACTTCTTGCCGTTCTCATAGAGAAACCAGCAGACACCATGCTAACAGCACAGGGAAGCATCACCAGACTGACATCACTGGTGCTGAGGACACCACTTCTCTGACATTCCTGCCCAAACTTCGTCATCAGTTATAATCCTCAGATAAACCCAAATAGGGAGGTCTCTGCAAAATAAGTGACCTGTGATCACACAAGACCAAGAAAGATACATGAACTCATAAACTGTTTCATACTAAAAAGAGACTGAAGACTTTTGACAGCTGAACCCAACATGTAATCCTGGAGTCCATAAAAACAGTACTGAGGGATTTCCCTTGTACTCCAGTGGCTAAGATTGCATGCTCCCAATGTTGGGGGCCTGGGTTCAATGCTTTGTTAGGGAACTAGATCCCGCATGCTCCAATAAAGTTCAAAGATATCCCAGATGCCTCAACGGAGACTGAGGCAGCCAAATAAATACAGAAATAACAAAACAAAAACAAAACACTATTGGGACAATTGGCAACATCTGGTTAAGGTGTTATTGATTAGATAATGATACTGACCTTTTAAAAACTGAGATATAATTGACATAACATTATATTAGTTTCAAGTGTAACAACATAACGATTCAATATTTGTGTGTATTGACAACTGTTGCTGTTGTTGTTCGGTCACTAAATTGTGTCCAACTTTTTGTGACCTCCTGGACTATAGCCTGCCAGGCTCCTCTATACGTGGGGATTTCCAGGTAAGAATATTAAAGTGGGTTGCCATTTTCTCTCCAGGGGGTCTTCCTGGACCAGGGATCAAAACTGCATCTCCCGCAAAGACAGGTGGATTCTTTACCCCTGAGCCACCAAGGAAGCCGACTGCCCTAATGTTAATTTTCTGATTTTGCTCATTGTACTCTAGCTGTACAAGAGAATGTTCATACACACAGAGGTATTGATGAACAAAGGGCTATTTTGTATGCAAATTATCCTCAAATGGCTCAGAAGGATAATATGTGTGTGTCTGTGGATACAAAGAGAGAGAGACCAGAGACAGATAAATATAGTAAAAGAATAGAAACCTGGGTTAAGGCTATACTGAAATTCTTTATATTCTTCTTTCTAAGCTTTAAGTATAAAATTATGTTAAAAAAAGTTTTGGGGCAAAAAGGCAACCCCAATCTGACATAAAAAGCAACTTAATTCCAAATGGATTAGAGATGTCAGTGTGAAAGTTATCAAACTTTGACAATAAGGTAAGGTAGGAGAATGGGCCTCCCTGGTGGCTCAGTGGTAAAGAATCCTCCTGCTGACGCAGGAGACATGGGTTAGATCCCTGGGTCTGGAAGATCCCCCGGAGAAAGAAATGGCAACCTACTCCAGTACTCTTGCCTGGAGAATCCCACGGACAGGAGAGCATGGCAGGCTGCAGCTCATGGAGTTTGAAAGGAGTCGGACACGACTTAGTGACTAAACAGCTGGAGGTTACGCTCTAGGACTTTTACTGGGGCTCGCCAGAAACACGTCACATCTCTGTGTCCACTGCAGATCCTGTAGTCCCGGGGACCTGCTGAGTCTTGTGGGCCAAGCAGCATCTGCTTGCGTGCTGCAAAGGCCTTTCCTTCCCATGGCCCTATTCACAGCCTTCTGTGCCACCTGGCGTATGTGTCTCTTCAGGGTCCCCAGGTATGGACTGTGCCGCCTCCAAAACCCAAGTTTACTCTTCCTTTCATCACGATAGGAGGTGCAAAGTGCAATAGCCTGTATTTAGCTCCAAGCGGATGTCTGAGATGCCACTGCCTGGTGACCTCACCAAGGGGACAAGCCCCTGACGCTCCGGAGTGCCTGCGTCTTACCAAAGCCTTGATGTACTTAACACTTCCTGCTCACCAGGTGAATTCACTCCATGTCATCAATATAAGGATTCACAACTCAAGCTGCCAAGAGTCCCTTGTCAGTGGAGACAAACAGGATTCGCTTAATTTTCCCAGCAATGATGACAAACACATTTGGAAAGCTGCCACCTGGGGAAACTCATGAGACTCAGCACCAAGGTTTTTGTTAGCAGCAGGTCACACAGGTGCCCTCTGCTGGCATGTACTAAGATTCCAGGCTCCAAAAAGAAAGCAGGTGTTCAACATAAACCCAAACAATTTTGACACAGTGAGCCATTTTTATCAGTGGTGGAACCCTCCCAAATCTAAGTTCCCAGATGCTTTGCAAGCAGGTTGCAAGGACATCAGTCTCAGGACTGTTAGCTGTTTCTCACGCACTGCCAACCACCTCATGTGACCACACTAATGAAGCATGCAGGAACCAGGGAATTGACTCAGGGGTCTTGGACCCAGTGGTTCATGTGAAAAAGACCCGGGCTGGGGCTCTGTTTGGGAAGCCAGAGTATGCTTGGATTGTCACCTGACTCCTAGGTTGCCCCCCTGCTCCAAGAAGGAAGTCAGTGATGGTGCTTCAGGTCCCTGGATGTCAGTGTTAAATCAGCTCTGTGTCCCACCCTCCTCAAAGACCCAAGACTATGTATCCCCCTTTCCTTAGAGCCTGCCATTTACCAAGGCAACAATGGATGCGCTAGTGATGGGGGCATAAGCATCACTCAAAAGCCCGGAGTAGCCATCTTCTGCAGTCTGCGTGGGGGACAGGAGGTGACATTATAGAACTGGGTTCCTTGGGAAAGACAGAAATTATAAGAGTCAGAAATACCAGAGGCTAGAAATTTGGAAATTTAAAAATAAATGCTTAGTTGAAATAAAAAGAAATCAAAGAGGTTAGATGGCAGCACAGAACTGTCAGAAACCATGTGTCACTGATGACCATGATGGTCAGCAAGATCAGGATGCTGGGATCTGGAGGGGCAGCTCACAGAACAATGTTCCTAGTGACAGGAGAGATGGGCTGCTTGACAGCTGCAGCCAAGAAAGTTGGACAAGCAGAAAGCCAGGTTAGCTGCCCCAGGAAAATTCATAATCCCTTATCCCATTTCCAGACCTTAATTAACTTCTCAGATCCAGAACCTACTGACTGAAGTCAAGGCCAGGCCCCTGGTGAAAACTGCAATGCCTGGCCAGTGTTTCCTCCATCCTTCCCGAAAGGGGTCTACGCAGTTTACCCAGGTAAATGTTCTTGCTATCAAGATGGGAAAGTTTTTTTAAAAAGTATAATTGACTTAAAATATTATATTGGTTTTGGGTGTCTATAACTAATAGTGATTCAATAGTGATCCGATATCTTTAAACATCACATGCGATCCCACGAGAGTTCTTTGTATATTCTGGTTACAGGCCCTTCATCAAACATATGTTTGCAAATATTTTCCCTGAGTCTATGGATTACCTTTTAATTCTAGTAGTATGTTTAAATTTTGATGAAGTTTAATTCATTCTTTTCCCCTTATGGATCACTGGCGTTTGTTCTAAGAAACTTTTGCCTAAGCCAAGGTCTCAAATTCTTCCCCCTGTGTTTTCTTCAAGAAACTTTTACTGCTTTAGGCTTTACAATTAAGAATATGACCCATTTTGATCTACTTCTCAGATATGTGGGAGATACGAATGCAAGTTTGTTTATGCACCTCTGTATGTCCTGTGTCCCAGCAGCATTTGTAGAAAAGGCTGGTCATCTGACACATCTGATAAAGGGCTATTCCCCAAAGTATACCAAGGACTTAAAATGCAACAATAAGAAAGCAACTCAATTTTTTAAAAAAAGGTCAAAAGACCTTAACACACACCTCACCAGAGGGCATACATGGCGAATAAGCACATGAAGAGGTGTTCCACATCACATGTCATCAGGGAATGCAAATCAAAATGACAAGACACCGCTGCAGATCCTCTGGAATGGCCAAAGTCCGGAGTGCTGACACCACTGAATACCGGCCAAGTTGTGGAGCAACAGGAGCTCTCGCCCGTTGTGATGGGCGTGCAGAACGGTACAGCCGCTGTGAGAACAGCTGGCGGGGTTCTGACTAAACTAAATAGACTCTTACCATACGATCCTGCAATCACAGTCTTTGGTATTTACCAAAATGAGCTGAGAACGTACATCTATGCAAAGACCTGCACATAGAATAGATGTTTACAGCAGCCTTATTCATAACTGCTGAAACCTGAAAACGACCAAGATGTCCTTCAGTAGTGAGTGGATAAATAAACTGGTACACCCAGACGATGGAATATAATTCAGCACTGAAAATAAGTGAGCTATTAAGTCATGAAAAGACATGGAAGAGCTTTATTTTTTTTTTCCTTTTTTTAATTTTTTTACTTTTGTATTGGTTTTGCCATACATCAACATGAATCCATCACAGGTGCACACGTGTTCCCCATCCTGAACCGCCCTCCCACCTCCCTCCCCATACCATCCCTCTGGGTCATCCCAGTGCACCAGCCCCAAGCTTCCTGTATCCTGCATGGAACCTGGACTGGCAATTCGTTTCTTATATGATATTATACATGTTTTAATGCCATTCTCCCAAATCATCCCCCCTTCTCTCTCACACAGAGTCCAAAAGACTGTTCTATACATCTGTGTCTCTTTTGCTGTCTCGCATACAGGGTTGTCATTACCATCTTTCTAAATTCCATATATATGCATTAGTATACTGTATTGGTGTTTTTCTTTCTGGCTTACTTCACTCTATATAATACGCTCCAGTTTCATCCACCTCATTAGAACTGATTCAAATGTATTCTTTTTAATGGCTGAGCAATACTTGGAGATCCAACCAGTCCATTCTGAAGGAGATCCGCCCTGGGATTTCTTTGGAAGGAATGATGCTAAAGCTGAAACTCCAACTTTGGCTTTTTGGCCACCTCATGCGAAGAGTTGACTCATTCGAAAAGACTCTGATGCTGGGAGGGATTGGGGGCAGGAGGAGAAGGGGACGACAGAGAATGAGATGACTGGATGGCATCACTGACTCGATGGACGTGAGTCTCAGTGAACTCCGGGAGTTGGTGATGGACAGGGAGGCCTGGCGTGCTGCAATTCATGGGGTCGCAAAGAGTCGGACACGACTGAACGACTGATCTGATCTGATCTGATCTGAATACTCCATTGTGTATATGTACCACAGCTTTCTTATCCATTCATCTGCTGATGGACATCTAGGCTGCTTCCATGTCCTGGCTATTATAAACAGTGCTGCGATGAACATTGGGGTACATGTGTCTCTTTCAATTCTGGTTTCCTCAGTGTGTATGCCCCTCAGTGGGATTGCTGGGTTGTA
>NW_011495072.1:836572-836875 GCF_000754665.1 Bison bison bison | reverse complement strand
TTCTGAAGGCTGTCTTTTCACCTTGCTTATAGTTTTTTTTGTTGTGCAGAAGCTTTTAATTTTAATTAGATCCCATTTGCTTATTTTTGCTTTTATTTCCAATATTCTGGGAGGTGGGTCGTAGAGGATCCTGCTGTGATGTATGTTGGAGAGTGTTTTGCCTATGTTCTCCTCTAAGATTTTTATAGTTTCTGGTCTTATGTTTAGATCTTTAATCCATTTTGAGTTTATTTTTGTGTATGGTGTTAGAACTGCTCTAGTTTCATTCTTTTACAAGTGCTTGACCAGTTTTCCCAGCACCAC
>NW_011495072.1:833230-835449 GCF_000754665.1 Bison bison bison | reverse complement strand
GGTATAATTTACATACCATAACATTCACCCATCTTAAGTGTGAAATTCAATGCTTTTTGGCAAATTTACCGACTTTTCAGACTTCACCAAGTTCAGTTTTAGAACATTTTCATCATCTGTGTGGATCACAGCAAACTGTGGAAAATTCTTAAAGATATGAGAACACCAGACCACCTTACCTGTCTCCTGTATGTGGGTCAGGAAGCAGCTGTTAGAGCCCTACATGGAACAACTGACTGGTTCAAAAGTGGGAAAGGAGTGTGACACAGGTGTATATTGTTAACCTGCTTATTTAACTTCTATCCAGATTACTTTGTGCAAAATGCCAGATTGGATGAATCACAAGCTGGAATAAAGATTGTTAGGAAAAATATCAACAACTTCATATATGCAGGTGATACCACTCTAATGGCAGAAAGCAAAGAGGAACCCAAGAGCCTCTTGATGAGGGTGAAAGAGGAAAGAGAAAAAGCTTGCTTAAAGCTCAAAAAAAAAAAAAAACACCCAAAAAACTAAGATCATGGCATCTGGTCCCATAACTTCATGGCAAATAGAAAAGGAAAAAGTAGAAGCAGTGACAGACTTTTCTTTCCTTGGACTCCAAAATCACTGCAGATGGTGACTGCAACCATGAAGTTAAAAGATGCTCGCTTCTTGGAAAAAGAGCTATGACAAACCTAGACAGCACATTCAAAAGCAGAGACGTCACTTTGCTGACAAAGTTCTGTCTAGTCAAAGCTATGGTTTTGCCAGTAGTCATGTACGGATGTGAGTGTTGGACTATAAAGAAGGCTGAGCGCTGATGAATTGATGCTTTTGAACTGTGGTGTCGGAGAAGACTCTTGAGAGTCCCTCGGACAGCAAGGAAATCAAACCAGTCTATCCTAAAGGACTGATGCTGAAGCTCCAATACTTTGGCCACCTGATGCAAAGAGAAGAGCTGACTCACTGGAAAAGACCCTGATCCTGGGAAAGATTGAGGACAAAAGTTGAAGAGGGCAGCAGAGGATGATATGGTTAGATAGCATCACTGACTATCCAGGAGATAGTGAAGGACAGGGAAGCCTGAAATGCTGCAGTCCATGGGGTTGCAAAAGGTCAGAGAGGACTTAGAGACTGAACACCACCATCCCAGTCATGGTCCCAGCCCTAGGCCACCAGTGATCTGTTTTCTGTTTCCATGGATTGTCTTTTCTGGACATTTTATATAAAGAGAATTGAATATGTGTTTTGAGTCTGCCAAAATTTTGCATAACATTTTGGAGGTCTTTGTACTGTTAATATTTTAGTGGGACCCTGGGTGAAACTTGAATAAGATTTGTAAATATCTGATAGTATTGTATCAATGTTAATTTCTGAGTTTACATAATTGAATTAGAATTGTATAAGATTTTAACATTAGAGGAAGCTGGGTGTTAGGAAATGTGTGCTATTTTTACAACTTTTTTGGTAATAAAATAATTGCAAAGTAAGTCTTTTTATAACTTAAGCTTGGGGTCTGAGTTGTGCACTGCTTATGCTTGTCTATGGTACTGAGAGTGTGGTTTCTTTTCAACAGAATGGTTTGGCTGGCCTTTCCATTTCCAGAGATCCTTGGTGAGCTCAGTTTCCAGGATGTTCTTCAGGGAAAAGTAGGGGCTAGTGCAGGGGCAATGGCACCCCACTCTAGTACTCTTGCCTGGAAAATCCCATGGACGGGGGAGCCTGGTGGGCTGCCGTCTATGGGGTCACACAGAGTCGGACACGACTGAAGCGACTTAGCGGCAGCAGCAGCAGTACAGGGGCTTAGGCCTGAGTCACTGAGGCATGGCCTGCAGGGGTTTCAGTTCAGTTAAATCGCTCAGTCGTGTCTGATTCTTTGCAACCGCATGGACTGCAGCATGCCAGGCTTCCCTGTCCATCACCAACTCCTGGAGCTTGCTCAATCTCATGTCCATTGAATCGGTGACGCCATCCAACCATCTCATCCTCTGTCATCTCCTTTTCCTCCTGCCTTCAATCTTTTCCAGCAACAGGGGCTTTTCTAATGAGTTGTTTCTTTGCATCAGGTGGCCAAACTCTTGAAGCTTCAGCCTCAGCATCAGTCCTTCCAACGAATATTCAGGACTGATTTCCTTTAGAATGGACTGGTTTGATCTTGCAGTCCAAGGGACTGTCAAGAGTCTTCTCCAACACCACAGTTCAAAAGCATCAATTCTTCAGCGCTCAGCTTTCTTTAT
>NW_011495072.1:830788-833130 GCF_000754665.1 Bison bison bison | reverse complement strand
TTCCCCATCTATTTGCCATGAAGTGATGGGACTGGATGCCATGATCTTAGGGTTTCTTCAGGGGTTTAGGGAGGGGCTTTTTCACTGCCCTTCAATGTTGGCACTTCCAGGGCTGGCTGCTAAGGAGGGTGAGTGGGTGGCTTCTGCATGGAAGGCCTTAGGCTCAACCTCTGTCAGCCTGAGCAAGGTCCAACCCTGAGAGACTGCGGAAGCTCAGAGAGAGGGAGGTGTGGATCAAGAGATCTGGAGAGGGTTTCAGGGGCTGAGCCCACAGCTGTTGCCTGGACATCTGCCCAGGGACTTCCTCAGAAGCTGCTGATAATTAGGCCTCAGCTTCCTGCTGCCAGCTCAGAACAGAGTCTGTCTCGGTTCAGAGGAAATGAGAGCTTGTCAGAGAAGACAGCCTGAACATGTGCAGAGACGCATGGACACACAGAGGCCCATGAACGAGCTTCAAAATAATCGTAAACACCTTGACCCATGGGATCACAGCATGGAGACACACAGGTTCCTGTGAACACTGGCACACAGCCCACCCGTGGCACATGTGTCCCACCCTTCAGGGAGCCTGTCTAGGGCTGGAGGAAAGATCAGAGCAGGGGTCCTAGTAGGGGCTGAACTGGTGGAGAGAGCTGGAGGACGCATCCTGCATCTGCTCCCTGGTACTCCTGTCTCTCTTTCAGTCATTTCCACATCACAGAGCACCTACTAACTGCTACGGGAAGACTTGTCCAAAGCAAGCCCAGACTTGGAGACCCACCCCTGCTCCTGAGGAGCTCCCAGCAACCCCAGCTGGTGTGCAGCTGGTTCTCAGGGGACAATGATGGACAAAGAGCATTCGCTGGGTGTTGAGCAGGTGATGAGAGGCCAAAGGGAATTCTTGGGGAGCCTAACAGGCAACAAAGCCCTCAGGCTGGAACCCAGGCTTGGGCGGCGAGGGCGGAGGTCCCCAGGTCACAGCACCATGATACACGGAGACTCTCCAGTGGGACCAGGCAAAGGGGTGCCAGGGCGTCCTGGCAGCCCACCAGCCAGTGCAGCAAAGGCGGCCCCAGAATCCAGCTGCTCTGTCCCTCCCACAGCATGGCTCGTGCTCGCTTGCCAGTCTGGACTCTGTTGCCACTGACCAAAACCCACTTCAAACCAACTTGAGCAAAAAGGAGAAGTGACCGTTTTACAAAATGGAAAAGCTGAACAGTCAGGGGTTGTCTCAGGCAAGGTGGCCCCAGGGCTTCAGGACGTAAGCTGCCTCTCTTCTCACAGCCTACCCCTGGGTTGGCTCTGTCTTCCTCAGGATGACGAGAGGCTGGAAGTTGCCCTCAGGAATCTCCCTCCCATTCCGAGTTCCCCTCCCCAAAGTTCTAAGGAAGTTGCCAGGACTCCGGCTCACCATCTTGGGTCAGCCCTGGGCCCCACAGGCAGTTTTGGCCCACGTGTCCGTCCCGCAGGCCTGGGGGTGGGAGGCGGCTGTCCAGGGCTCAGAAGCTGAGTGTGGGCAGAGCTGAGGCTTCACGAAGAGGGATGCTGGGCAGGCAGAAATGGCAGGTGACTGTGGGTACCAGGGCCAGAGGCCCAGAGAGGACAGCTTCAGACATCCCAAGGGGGCTGACCAGGCCAACCCAGTGGCCTTTGGGATGGCCCACGTGCATGGAGCCCAGGCAGCTGTAGAACTGGTGGACATCAGGTTTTCTGGAAGGGAGCGAGGACTTGGCTGTGCCCGTGTGGGTTGGGTGCTTGGAGTACCTTGTAGTCGGAGTTGCATGTTATAAAACAACCCCAGCTGGGGAGTGGGAGATACAGGAGTGGGTTGATAGGGGGCCAGGGCCAGGAGTGCATGAGGGGCCCGTGCCCTGTGGCCAAGCAAGAGGTGACTGGGCAGGGTGCCTTGGAAAGCGGCACAGGGGGTGGATTTGAGAATGAATGGGACTTGGGAAATGGTGGCGATGGGTGGTTCAAGTAGGAGCGTCTCGATTCCTGAGATCCGATCCTGGACAAGAGAAGGTCTGGAGGGCCAGGTGGGATCTGCTGCTATTGTGGGGCCTTTGGGGACACTCGGGTGATCTGGCAGCTGAAGCAAGCCTAGGGTGGACAGTTTGAGTTCTGCCAGCGCAAGGCTAGGCCAAGAAGGGCCAAAAGGACTGGGAGGAGGAGGCTGGGCTGTCCCCAGGCAAACACTCTCTCCTGCCCAGGCTCCATGTGGTCCTGTTTCCGCCTGCTCAGCTGCCCAGGCTGTCCCAGGCTGTGGCCACGCCCCTTCCCACCCACGGCCACTGAGGAGGGGCGGGGAGAGCGGGCCACTCTTCCTCTCCCTGGCCAGCCTCCGAGCAGCAGACAGGGTGATA
>NW_011495072.1:822776-830338 GCF_000754665.1 Bison bison bison | reverse complement strand
CCCAGACTCCCAGTACTCGAGCTCTGCTGGCCCCAGAGGAAGGGATGCTCCAGGGCTGAAGGCCTGGCACTTTCCCCAGGTGGGAAGGGGAGAGGCCCTGGTGGGGTGTCTGCAGGGCAAACTGTGAAACTCTGGGCAGGGACCACGGCTGAGAGGTGCCTGACCTAGGGGATGGGCAGGGAAATGGAAAAGGCTCCTGAGGGATGAGGGAGGTAGGCATGCGGGATGCCTGGCTTGGGGCTGGGGGTGGTCCCCTGAGCAGCATTAAGAGCCCTGGAGGAGGGCAGGGCTTTCAGTGAGAAAGTGGGGCATCCAGCCATGTTGGACTGAGCAGGAGGGCACGGTGCCAGTATGAAGGGATGTTCTGGTGTTGGGTATAGAAGTGGGACAGCCATGGGCCTGAGGCAGCCCTACTCCAGATGCCCGCTGCCCTCTCCAACTGTCTCTTCTCTGGGTGTCCCAGTGGGAGGACCCCATCCCCTGGCCCTGCCTTCAAAGGCACTCTTTTTGTCCTGGAAGCTGGACAGGGTTGAAACCCCCAAAGGTGCCTGCTGAGTGCTCTTTTCAGATTGGCCGTAGATGACACATTCCTGGGACAGACATGCCCTAGGACAAGACACAGCCTGAGGGAGGGGCCCTGGAGCCGCTGAGCACACAGACTGAGTTGATCTCCAGCCATACCAGTGAGCTCCACCCATCAGGTGGCCCCGCATGGTGCTGGCAAGGTCACCCTTGGTATTCACAGGGCACTCAGGTTGAGCCCTACAGGAAGCCTGGCACCAAGGGCATCAGAGCCACAGAACTCGCAGGAAGATAGTTGGAGACACCCAGTACTGCAACTATGTGTGTGTGGTGGGCACCTGGCCTGCGACCAAGTAGAAGGGTTCCTGTGCACTCAGGCTCTCAAGAGTCAGCCCCCACTCTCTCTGTACCCATGGGTGTCGGAAGGCAGAGGGGCAGAGGCCGGTGGTTTGGAGTTGGACTAGAACAGTCCCAGCTGTTAACCACCTGGGGGCAGAGGAGAGGGTATCTAGACCCTGACTGAGGCAGGGTCCAGAGAGCCTGAACAGAGAAACCGAGGCAGGACCGGACGCCACAGTTTGCAGGCACAGCAATCCAGGAGGCCCCTCCTGGTGAACTCTGTGGGTGGGGGAGCAGGGACGATGGCCACAAGGTGTGTGCTCCCTTGAATCTGGAAGGATGCAGCCAACTGTGGCTCAGTTGGTAAAGAACCTGCCTGCAAGACAGGAGACCCAGGTTCGACCCCTGGGTCGGGAAGATCCCCTGGAGAAGCAAACGGCAACCCACTCCAGTATTCTTGCCTGGAAAATCCCTTGGACAAAGGAGCTTGGTGGGCTACAGTCCATGGGGTCTCAAAGAGTCAGACAGGACTGAGCGACGAACACTTTGGCTGTCGGCCACAGTCCCTGCCTAGAGGGTGGGAATTGGGTATCTGCTTGCATTTTGCAAGTCAAACTAACTCAGGAGCAAAGTCCTTTCGAGGGCAGGTGTCCTGTGAGGTGTCATCCCTTCCTCCTACACTCACTGGGCTGGACAGGACCTCTCAGAGCCCCAGGCCCACACCCTGCCCTCCCTATTGAGTGTCATGGACACCGGAGACGAGCGGGGTCCGGTGGTCCTCTTATGTTGGGCTTTAAAGGGGAGTCTCCACGAGCAGGGCATGGAGCAGGGATCAGGGAAGATGCGCAGCCAGGCCGGGAGTCAGGATGCGGAGTCTGACTTCTGCAACACCTCCGTCCCCAGCCTACTTCTCTCTGCAGGTGATCTCGGCGCGCAGGGCCTTCCGCGTGTCGCCGCCGCTCACCACCGGCCCGCCGGAGTTTGAGCGCATCTACCGAGCCCAGTGAGCCGCGGCGGGAGGGCGCGGGGTGGGCAGCGAGGCAGCCACCGGGCGGGCAGGCTCTGAGGAAGCAGGCCGGCGCCTTCATGCTAACCCCGCCCGCACCGCAGAGTGAACTGCAGCGAGTACTTCCCGCTGTTCCTCGCCATGCTCTGGGTGGCCGGCATCTTCTTTCACGAAGGTTTGGACACGGGCTAGGGGCGCGTGCACTGGAGCCTGGGGGTCCCCGCAGCATCGGGCTCACCTCAGCCTGCCCTGCCGTCCCCTCCCCTGCCCCAGGTGCGGCAGCACTGTGTGGTCTGGTCTACCTGTTCGCACGCCTACGCTACTTCCAGGGCTACGCGCGCTCTGCGCAGCAGAGGTGAGAAGCGGGGCGGGGCGGCTCCCCGGAGGTCCGCCGGGGCGGGGAAAGGTGGTAGATGGGCGGGACGGTGACGGCTGAGGCCGCCAGCGGAGTGCGGGCGGGACCGGGCTGCTGGTTGGAGGCGGGTCCCTTTTGGGGTCCAGTGGGCGGGCTCCCGGTGGAGACGGGCTGGTGGGGTCGGGCTGGGCTCGGCGTCCTGCCCCGCCGCCGCTGAGCCCCACTCGCAGGCTGGCCCCGCTGTACGCGAGCGCGCGCGCGCTCTGGCTTCTCGTGGCCCTGGCGGCCCTTGGCCTGCTCGCCCACTTCCTCCCGGCCGAGCTGCGCGCCGCGCTCCTTGGACAGCTCCGGAAACTGCTGCTGAGGTCCTGAGACGGAGGACCCCTGGACGACGGATCTGCAGTTGAGCCGGAGCCTCCTCCAGTTTCTCATTAAAGCGTCCATGACAGGACCCCGAGTCTCTCGGTCGAAATGTGTCGCGCAATGCGGGTTGTAGAGCGTGCAGGGGCCTAACTTCAGCCCGTAGCAGATGAGTGGGCTGCCTGGCGGAGGCGGGGCTGCGAAAGGAACTAGGCCGCCCCTCTCCACCGCCCTCCCCTTCCCCTCGCCCCGCCCCGGGGGAGCTCAGTCAGGTCATGGGTCCTGTCCAGTTCCCAGACTCCCGAGGCACACGCTCGGGGCGCAGGCGCCCTTTCCCGCCGATGCTCACCCAGGGCTTCTCACTGCGGTCAGTGCTTTCCTCGCCTGTCCCTCTCCTATGAATCCTGCCTCTCCGCTGACCCTCAGCCGCCCTATTCCGTGTACCCTGGCCTTCACAGCCAACACAAGGGACTTTTTGGGATCGGTACTGGGTTACCAGCATGTAGATGCCTAGGTGCCACAGTGGTAAAGAATTCACTTGCTGATGCAGGAGACACAGTAAACATGGGTTCCATCCCTGGGTAGGGAAGATTCCCTGGAGGAGGAAATGGCAATCCACTCCACTATTCTTGCCTTGAAAATTCCATGGACAGAGGAGCGTGGTGGGATGGGGTCACCAGAGTCGGGCGCGACTGAGCACAAGTGTTCCGGGCAACCTGCTGCAGCCGGTAGAGCTGGGAAAGACGATGAATGTAACCAATTTGGTTGATTGGCGTGCTCCAATATTCTTGCCTGGAGAATCCCAAGGACAGAGGAGCCTGGTGGGCCACAGTTTAAGGGTTTGCAAAAACTCGGACAGGACTGAAGCAGCTTAGCACGCACGCACAGGTGCTCTCCGATGAACGTTTGGGAGTCTTGGGGCCCAGATCTCGAAGGAATGCCCACCAGGAATAGTCCCTAAAGAGGTGGCTTTTAACGAGAATGGAGAGGAGAGGAACCAGGTAACAGCAAAGGCCCTGAGCTGGCTGAGAGACCCTAAGATGGGTCAGAGACCAGGGACTGGAGCAGGGCCTTGGAAACGGGGGTCAAAGCAGGGCGAGACCCACGAATGCGTGGGGAGAGGAGACAGGGGTGTGCCTTTGTTTGAGAGGCGGGTGCAGGCACTTCCATAGCTATGATGGGTGCTAGGGGGAGGGCTCTGAGGAAGGTCATTTTGGAAGTTGGCGGGGGGTCGACCCAGATTCCACACTAGCTCCATCAGTTACCTAGTTACCAAGCCGCCACTCCCAGGAAATGGAGGCTAGGTCGTGCTGGGCCATGCTGCAAGGCAGGGGCGCCTGATACAGCCAGAGTAGAGGCAAACACGTCATTAACCCTTTATTACAAGGAACGCTCTTATAGAAGTATATGTGGACTTAACGTGAAAAAATCAAATGTATCCAAGAATAAAAAACACAGCACATAAAGTAGTATATGCATTCCAGTGTTCGCGCCAGAGACAGTGGGTGTCCAGGAAAAAGCTCTTCTAAAACGGCCTGGCCCAAGGGGGCCAGGAGGGAGCGGCTCCGGGTGGCGCGCCGGCCTCAGGCACAGTGTAGGCGCCGCCTGCCTCTTCCCCGCGGCCGGCGGGCGGGGCAGCACCAGTTCCTGGGGCCTCCGGGCCAGCGGCCACCCCAGGCCGGCGGAGCGCGGTCCCAGGCACAACCCAGCAGACTGGGGCAGCCATGCCTGGCCCTCCGGGGGCAGCGGCGACATCTCAGGTCTCCCGGGCTTCAGGACCAGCTGAAATGCACCTTCGTAAGTCTCAGCTTAGTCAGCCTTTTTCAGGAAAATCTGGAAGAACCAGGCTCAGTGTCAGCTGGGGTTTCAGGGAGCGCTGGGGTTTAGCTGCTGGGTACAGCTCCCCATCCCCTGCCCCATGTCACCTCGCTCAGAATGACCCACACAGGTGAGTCTGTCTGGATGGAGAGGCGCAGTGCTTCCAGGGGGCCGAAAGCAGGGTCCACTTCACCCTGTGCCACGCCCTTGTAGAAGGAGCCTGGGGGAGCGCAGCAGTGAGAGGTGGCCCCAAGAGCCCTGCTCATCGAGCCTCGCCCCCACCTCCGCTCCGTAGCCCCTCACTCACCTATCTGGAGGTAGCCATCAGGGCTCCGAGGGTACTGCAGAGTGACCGAATGGCCCTCCTGCAGGGCCTCCTTGTCTGACTGGGGGTTCTGGGGGCAAAATCAAGGGGCTGAAGCCGGTGGCTGTGGGAGGGGCAGGCCTCAGTGCACACCCACCCCCCACCACACTCACATCAAAGGGCAACACCTCCACAGACGTGTTGAACAGCTTGTCCTCTGGGTGCTCGATGTTGCCACTACGGAAGAAGAACCTGCGGCCAGACAGGCCTGTGAGCTGCTGCAGGGGTGGGGCACTGCCTAGGCATGACACCCAGCAGAGAAAAGGCCAGGCCTGGGCCAGGACGGCAGTCGGTGGTGAGAGGGGAACAGGAAGGAAGGCCAGGGTTCTCCAAATGGAGGAAACAGGCAAGTGTTAGACATTTTTTTCCTTCTCTATACAAAATTAAAAGGAGGTAAAATTCTGTGTTGCCATGACACCACCTGGTTCCACCCGAACCTAACTTTTCTCAAACCTTGAGCTAACCAATGTTTTTCTTATGGAAGTGGTTTTCTTAAGCCATGTTAATGAACTATGTATTTACCCTAGACTGTGTCTTTCTTCAAGTTGAGTCTGCTTAAGACTCAGACCAGTAAGGGCTCAACAAACCGGAATATTTTACTCACACATTGCTCTCCTAATCTATGTTAATGAAGCTACGTATTTACTCGGAAACCTGCCTTTCTTCAAGATTCATGTCAATCGTTTTATGGCCAGGGATGACTCACCTGATGCCAATGTTATCTCAAAATGCATGTTGTGGGTGAGGGGCCTGGTGCCACCCTGAGTTTTGAGACATCTCCTTTCTCTTAGCAACCTGCTGATAGGTATATAACATACTGCTAAAAGCTAGCAGGGGGGCAACTCTTTCTGCCCTCTTCTGATGCCTATGTCAGAAGCTTTATCTCTTTTATACTTTAATAAAACTTTATCACACAAAAGCTCTGAGCGATCAAGCCTTATCTCTGGCCCCAGATTGAATTCCTCTCCTTTGGAGGCCAAGAATGCCGGAGTCTTTCACGGCTCAGCAACAGCCTTTCAGTGGGCCCTGTGGTACTGGGCCAAGTTGGGCACCACCCAAAGCAGTTGTTGGACTGTACAAGGCAACTTACTCATAAGGCCGATGGTGACGGGCAATGTCACCAAGCTCCTGCGGGCGATGCTGGACTTGCCTTTATGAAGTAGCTACTGTTCCTTTTTGTTTTGTCCTCACCACATGCAGCTTATGGATCTTATTTCGCCAACCAGGGCCTGAACCCGGTTCCACAGCAGTGAAAGCCTGAGTCTTTCCACTGGACCACCAGGGAATTCTGTAGCTACTGTTCTGAGCTACACTTTTCAGATAAGAAAACCTAACAACATTAAATAATCTGCTGGGGGGTCACAGAGGGGAATCTGTAGGGTCAGAAAGTTGTGGTGAGGCTTGAACCGCGGTAGCCACCCTCCCCCTCCCCCAAAGTGGGTCTGTGGGCGCTGGCACTGACCGCTCCAGTCGCAGCGGCTGGAAGAAGCGGAAGCGGATGAAGTCCCCTGCAGAGGGCGTGAAGGCCCAGAAGAAATCCTCGTGCAGGTAGGCCTTCTCCAGGGTGAAGTGCTGGTACGTCTTGAGGCTCGTGCTCACCTCTGCTGGTGGGTTCACGTGCTCCATCCGCAGCGCATGCTTCCCAAAGTCCTTGTCCTGGTGGCGGAGGAACACAGGTGCTCGGTGGACCCTGGGCTGCCCGCCGCCTCCTTGCCTGAGCTCGGCCCAGGCTCTGCTGTGCTCGACCCGCCCCAGGGCGGCACCGCCCACCTTCAGTTTCTGAATCTTGCCCGCCAGTGAGGAGTGAGTGCCCACGTGCTGGAAGAGGGAAGGCTTGAAGCGGATCCGCAGGTTGGCCTTCTGCCGGTCGCAGTGCTTCTGTGGAGGGAGGGTGACACACGGGCTGAAGACAAACTCCTCCAGCCAGCAACAGTCTCCTCCTGTCGGGCGCACGATCACCAAACAGCCCCTGAAGGAGGCTGCTGGCTCCACCGCCCCGCCCGCCTCTGTGCAGGCCCTGCTCACCGCATCCTTCTCAGGGTTGCAGACCTTCACCCAAAGAATGTGGTCCAGGAGCCAGTCAATGGGCTTGTCCCGGTAGAACATAAGGATGAACTCCACAATGACGCTCAGGTCCAGCGACTTGAACATCTTCCCTGAGGGCAGGAGTAGGGGGAAAAGGGTGCTGAGAAGGCAGCTCTGCCCTGACCTACTTCCTCTTAATCCCTGTGGGGGACTCTGGGGAGGGTCCCACAGCAAAACCTCTGGCTGGCTGCAGGCAGGTGTGGGTAAGAAGAGGGCGGATGGGCTGGTGAGCCCAAACATCTTGATGCAGAGGGGCAGGCAGGAATAGGCCAGGAGGGGCTACAGCGGGCACTCTAGGAAAAGACTCAGAGCCTGACCTGGGCTTGGGAACAGGGCAGGGGGCTGAGAGCTGATGACAGATAGAAGTGGGCTGGAGAGAGATATTCTGGTCAGGCCAGTTGGGCAGGGAGGGGGCTGGCACACCAATGAAACCCAGCTGGGAGAACTCCAGGATCATCCAGTCTTCCGAGGGCTGCTGGAGTGCAAAGTTCTTCATGGTGCTCAGGTAGTTGGGCTTGGCTATGATGTCGTCTTCCAGCTGCACAGTGGTGGGAAGGTAGAAGGGGGCCAGGACTCAGGATGGGCACAGGGAGGGCGGGGCTCACCACTCAGGCCCGGGCAGGGGGAAAGGGGGCCAGAGCAGGGAATCAGTGCTCACCTGCACGTAGTAGATGCCTTTGGACTGTGCATACATCATGAGGAAGCAGTAATCA
>NW_011495072.1:821533-822623 GCF_000754665.1 Bison bison bison | reverse complement strand
AAGGACTCGGGACTCAAGACACCCACAGGCTAGGTTCCTTAGCACAGGGGGGCAGGTGGCTGGGGGCACAGGGAGAGGGATAGGACTAGTACCTGACTCTCTCCTTGGGGTCCCCAAAGGACTCTCGGAGGCGGGAGAAGTCAGGGTAGAAGTGGGGGGAAGGGGAGATGACTTCCAGGAGCCCAGAATGGATCTCCGTAGGGAACCTGGGGACAGGAAGGCCCAGTGAGTTTGCAGACTCCAGGGACCAGAGCAGGGGCAGAGCTGAGCTAGCTAGACCCCGTCCTTTACCTAAAGCCCACCAGGCAGACATCCCCCGATATCACACCCATCCTGCTGACACACAGAGGCTTCAGAGGGGTTGGGTCATCTCTACATACCCACCCCCACAGCCAAGAAGGGAAGCACCCTTTCCCACAGATGGAAGGCTCCTGCCTGCCCAGCACCTCACAAAGAGTCCTCCCTTCACCAGCCTTGCTGGGCTGCCAGTACTCACAAGGCCTTGATATTCTCTGTCACCAGCGAGGTATACTGTGGGTCAGTCTGTGGGAAGACCAAGTGCCCTCCCTGAGTCAGGCTGTCACCCCAAATGGCCTGGAAGAAAAGGCTGGGGGAAGGACAAAGCTCTTTCTCCCACCATCCTAAAGGCTAAGTAAGGCTGGGCCTAGGGGCCATAGGTGCCTCAGAGAAAGCCCTTCTCGATACCTGGGGCCAAGGGGTGGGGCGGACTAGGTAACTTCACATCCCCAGGAGGAGAACGTAAACTGTCTCTTTCAATTTTTTACCTTGGCAAGTTTGTGAATGAAACCAACTGAACTTTGAGTCTCCTCCTCTGCAACCCTGCAGTTTTCCTCTCCCCGCTCCTTTAGGCCGCGCCCTGCACTGAGCGCCCCGGCCTGGCCCCGCCCACTCGCCTCTGCAATCAGCACCACGATGACGGAGTCCTCCTTCTCCTGCGGGCTCAGCTCCGAGATGAGTGAGTGCAGCGTGTCAGTCAGGTAGGAGTGCACCTCGCGCCGCACGCTGGGGATGCCCATCACCACCGACACTGTAGGGACGCGGAGGGTCGGCCCAGGGCACACGTGGGGAT
>NW_011495072.1:819722-821433 GCF_000754665.1 Bison bison bison | reverse complement strand
GCAGGTCAGACAAAGAGCTTAACCACCAGCTTCACGCCCCCACTGCGTCCCGCTCCCGCGCCTCACCAGGTAGGCGGCCCCAGGTGCGATTGCTGTCTCCATCTCGCAGCGCCTGTCTCTCGGACATGGCCCTCTTGATCTCATCCAGCACCAGGTTGAGCTCCTTGGAGCGCTTGAGGCTCTCCCGCTCTGCTGCATGCAAGCGGTCCCGCAGGGCCAGGAACTCCCGCTGGTAGACGTCCACCACATCACCTTGAGTGGTGTGCACGCTGTCACCAGGGGGCAGCCTAGAGCTGACCCGCTGCCCCCCGAGTGTGGCAGCACACACATCTGTTCACATCTGTTCTCATGCCTGCTACATGTGAGTCCCATGGGCTTACATAAAAGTCACTCTGCAGTCACAGTGACACTCACACCTGCAGAAGAAAAGCCTCCACAGGGGGAATTAGTCCTCTCTAGTGCAGGCTGCAAGATCACTTCCAGGCCCAGGTGGGACAAACTAAGCTGGAGGTGGAAAAGCCTAGGACTGAATTCTCTCCTCCCAGTAGCTCTCACAGCCCCTTCCTGCTTCTCCTTGCAGCATCTCCTCCTTCCAGGAGGCAGGACATCCAAGGGCCCACCCAAGACCCGCCTTCCTCCAGCAGTTCTTATGTTGAGGCCAGCCTTCCCCTGTTCCTTCTTTCAGCCTCTGCACTTCGCTTCCCACCCTACTTCACAGAGATCACAGGCAGCCCCATCCCCAAGGCTCCTAGGGGACAGAAAACCTCCCTGAACATCCCCTCCTATCCACCAAGTAGCACGGAGCCCCGGATACGCATTCACCACTGTCCCCATGGCGGTCATTCTACACTAGACACCAGCTCTGGATTCATAATCGCACATAGTGGGGGGTGGGGAGACCACTGCAGTTACAGCTCCCAGTGCTTAGAGGAACAAAAGAAGTTGAAAAACGAGTCACAGGTCCCTCAGCAAGGCAACAGCAGAGAGGGAACACAAGCTCTGAATGCCCTGAGGCCTGCTTCTCTGAAGAGCTGTCCCAGGCCTGAACCATGCCACCCAGAGGGACCTGGATCAGAACCTCCAGCGGGGTCCCATCTGCAGGCTCCGAGGTGGACATGGGCCTGAAGCAGCACAGAGGTGGGGCTGCCTGACAGTGGACAGGGAGCCCTAGGGTGTCAAGTACCTGGCTCCACTGGCCTGGCAGGGCCGAGCCATCAAGCACGAGACAAAAACAACAGTGCTATCTGCTGCTGCTGCTGAGGCAGCCAGGTCCTGCCAGGCTGTTCACTCTCAAGGCCCTTCGAATCTGGCTTTTGCCCTCCTTTTTTGCTATCACACACACTGCCTTTTCCTCGTCTGACGTCTATGCTCTCACACATGCTTGTTTCATCTGCCTGGGATTCCCTTTTCTCTTCTGGGCCTAATGAAAGCCCGTGGAGCCTTCAAGGCCTCAGTGCAAAACTCTCCAAGTCTTGGAAGCCTTCCAGATTTCTCCCCTCTCATCCTCAGGCAGCTCTTATATTCCTTGATCTCTCAGGGGGATCACAACCCCCAGAATGCCCTGGGATGGTGTCACTTCGCCACAACCAGATACTCCAAAGGTCATGACCAAGGCAAAATTCGGTCATCCCAGGACACCCCCTTCTGTAGCTAGGGCAGAGGCCTAAGTGCTAAGTTCTGGAAAAAGAGAAAGGAGCAGCTCCTAGGAAGG
>NW_011495072.1:817025-819465 GCF_000754665.1 Bison bison bison | reverse complement strand
TCCCCACACGCTGCCCCTGGGGCCAAAGGCCAGGCCACTTCAAGCTTCTGTGCTCAGAACAGCCCCACTAGGGAGGGAGTTAGGAGTCAGGTTACCAGATCTTTGAGGCTCTGCTCTGGGTTCTGAGGCCAGGTTACCCCAGAAACCTGACCCTTTAAACAGGGAGCTGGCCACCCCCATCACTCCCCTGCCCAGCGGCCAACAGGAAGTTTAACTGGGGAGTGCTGAGGCCCAGTAGGATGTGGTTCAGAGCTGCCCAAGCAGGTAGGTGGCCTCCCTCCTGCAGTCTCCACCTACCTACCTACCGTCCCTGATGCCCACCCCAATGATACTGGCTATACCCAAGGAAGCCCCCTGCAGCGGGGCCCTCTGTGAGGTGGAGGGAGTGTAAGGAGGCCTCACTCTCTCTGCCTGCTGCCCCTGCTCCCCCACGCATGGCCTTCTCTGATTTTTAAGCAGGCTGAGCTCTGTCCAACCTTAGCCTGTCCTAGGTGGACCCAGAGGTGGGCTCTGCTGACCTGAATCACCCTGACCACTGAGGCCTGGGCATAGCCTGCTCCCTACCCTGGTCCTCTTGCCAGAAGCTTTCCTCTTTCCAAGTCCTGGGGGCAGCTGTGGTCACACTACTGGAGGCTTTCCTGCGCCTCCCTCTACCAGAAGGCAAAATAATCAAGATATCTGAGGCCCACAGACCACAAGCTTCCCTTTGGGTCCCTCTTCATTAAAGAAACAGATTTCAAGGTTGAAGCAGGGGCACAGACCTTGTGCCCTGTACTGAGGAATGGAAAAATAGGCTCAGAGAAGCACAGACAGGTGCCGGGCCCAGTGAAGGTCTGCTCTTAACCTGCAGTGGGGCAGAAGCATGGAGAAGGGGGCAGGTGGCCACCTCCTCTCCAGGATTTGCTTCCACTCTCCCAGGGGTCAAGACGGGCATCCATCATTGCTGAAGTCTAAGAGAGGGGACAGCCTAGACACGGGGAGGGCTGTGTGGCTCAGGCTAACCCCCTGGAGAGTCTGCTGTCTTCCCTGGGGACCTTTCGCAGGGCTATAACCGGAGCATTAGTGGAGCTGATGCACAAATTTTGTCAAGGCTGGATGTGAAAGTGAGCCTGAAACCTGCATCCAGGGTCTTGCCAAGGCCTATGTGTCCTTCCTGGCCCTTGGCTTCCAGGATGCCACCTGCTCCTACTTTCCTTTCTCTCTGGCTCCCTGCCCACCTCTTCCCTTCCCTACAGATCTGGGTTCCTCTGCTTTTCCTCTAAGCATCCCTGCTGGGGCCAGCCCTCTCCTGAGTTCTGTATTCACTACAAACTGGAAGCCAAGGTCCAGTCTGGTCTCAGACTTAGTCTGGCTTCCCTACAGGCTTAATACAGTCATCTGAATGTAAAAATGAGAAAGGTTCATGTAAGAGCCCAGACTCAGGCTTCCCTTCAGGCCTTCAAAGACCAGATCCTACCGGGCCCCCCAAAAGAGTAGCAGCCCTCAGTAGGGAAGGCCCAGGTGACCCTCTTGTCACATGTCACAGGCTTCTGGGCTTTCAGGCCCCAGGGACAAGGACCCTGCATCTGAACCCCACTTCTTTGACCAGGCTCCTGGATGCTTCCCTTAGGGAGCTGCTACTGCTGCTGCTAAGAAGCTTCAGTTGTGTCGGACTCTTTGCAACCCCATGGGCTGTAGTCTGCCAGGCTCCTCTGTCCATGGGATTCTCCAGGCAAGAATACTGGAGTGGATTGCCATGCCAAGAGATCTTCCCGACCCAGGGATCGAACCCGCATCTCTTAAGTCTCCTGCATTGGCAGGCAGGTTCTTTACCACTAGGGCCACCTGGGAAGCCCCTAGAGAGAGTAGGCCTAAATGGAGCCATGGGTATCTCCCTCACTCCCATGCTCCTGGACACTGTGGCTAGTCAGACTCACAGTCTGGAGTCCTGGCACAGGTGGGGGTCTGACATTGCAATTCCTGACATCCAGCTGAGAGCATGCGGCTGCTGCAAGAGGCACCTAGGAAATGTGGCTTCGCCCAGGGCAGGGTGCAAGGGCTCATTACTTCACTCACAACTGAACAAATGTGCCCCAGCCCATGAGGTACGGCCCCACCTTGGCCTCCAAGCCAGTCTGCCTACGTGGCCACTCTGCTGAGGGTCCAAAGTGTCCTCCCCTAGGTGACACACCTCACCTACACAGAACTCTGCCCCAGCCATGCCCTTCCCTGGGTGGAACACTCCACACACAGAGACCTACAGAGAACTCTGCTCCAGCCGTGGCCTCCATGTACCAAGTCCTAGGGTTCTCCTTCCAGGCCTTCTGGTGCCCCAAGGACAGCCCAAGCCTCCACCCAAACAGGGCTGGGCTGAGCTGGGCGGGCAGGAGCCAGGTGGGGACACGGGGACGTCGAGGGTCAGAAAAGCTCCTCCTGAGGCCTCCGCTGGGGACAGGGAAGC
>NW_011495072.1:816327-816925 GCF_000754665.1 Bison bison bison | reverse complement strand
AAGGCAGGAAGGAAGCAGCTTTTCCTGCTGCCTCTGGTGCTGCAAGCTGGGTCGACAGAGGCCTGCGAGGGCCTCCTCAGCTTTGTGCCCTCAGCAAACGCTCCACTCAGCCCCATCCATCCCAACCAACATGGAGCCAGTGCTGCGGTCTGCCCCCTCAGCCCGAAGTGTGCTAGTAGACTCGGGGGTCCTCGGCGGTGGACTGGCTAGCTGGAGCAAACTTCACGTGAGGCCACATAAAGCAAGTTAACCGGTAGCCAGGTGGGCTGCTCCTGAGGCCCCCAAGGCACCCCGCAGGCCAGCAGCCTGAGGAAGGCTTCCGCAGCGCCCGCTTCCCCGTGGAGGAGTCCTGGGGCCAGAGGCTCCGGAGGAGCCGGGGCGGAGCGGTGGTGGGAAGTGACAGTGCCGCCTGCGCGGCCGGTTGCCACTTCACGCGGCTCTCCGGAACGGGGCATCCATGTGCCCGGAGCCGGCGAAGCCGCCTCTGCCCCTGTGTCTCCCTCCCCTCTCTGAGAACTCTGAGGTCCCCCGCTCGCCAGAGGGGGCGACCCGCCCCAGCGCGGGCAAAACTCGCGGAGGCCAGTCCCGAGCGCCCGCC
>NW_011495072.1:813956-814516 GCF_000754665.1 Bison bison bison | reverse complement strand
GACGTCCTGGACTTCGCGGGGTGCGGGTGGCGGGCCCTGGGCTCTGCGCTCAGGTAGGTCGAAGCAGGGGCCTGCCAGACTGTGCGGTCCGCTGTGGTGGCGGCGTGCGTCAGTCCCCAACCCCTTCTCAATAACGTTTTCCTTATGAACTTCCCCAACCCATATTTGGACCTCAGTCGGGTTAACTGACGACCCTCAGGCCCCTGTCCCAGGTCTGAGGGGTTTAGGCAGAAGTGAGACAGGCCGGGATCTGGAGCCCTTAGCTGCGGTGCTTGCACCTGCACAAAGGTCTTATCCAGCAACAGAATACAAAGACGCTGCTGCTGCTGCTAAGTAACTTCAGTCGTGTCCGACTCTGTGCGACCCCATAGACGGCAGCCCACTAGGCTCCTCTGTCCCTGGGAATCTCCAGGCAAGTTACTGGAGTGGGTTGCCATTTCCTTCTCCAATGCATAAAAGTGAAAAGTGAAAGTGAAGTCGCTCAGTCGTGCCCGACTCTTAGCGACCCCATGGACTGCAGCCTACCAGGCTCCTCCGTCCATGGGATTTTCCAGGCAAGA
>NW_011495072.1:810162-813711 GCF_000754665.1 Bison bison bison | reverse complement strand
CCCAATCCCTCCCAGCATCAGAGTCTTTTCCAATGAGTCAACTCTTTGCATGAGGTGGCCTAAGTACTGGAGTTTCAGCTTTAGCATCATTCCTTCCAAAGAACACCCTACTGGAAGTTAATAAGTGCATATTATTGTTAATAAGTGCATATTGTTATAAAATCTGTCAACAGGGAAAATAACCTGATATGGTTACATTTTTAAGTAAAGGTTACTGAGGTAAGAGCTTTTTGGTAAACTCTATAGGAATAATTCTTTACCAGCTGAGCTACATGTTTTGGAAATATCCATCTAAAATAGTCTCTCCACATTTTGATAACTTGAAACAAAATTAAGTTAATAGGAATTCATTGAGGATCCAGGCCATTTCAAATAAGATGAAATATTGGAACATTAATTGCTAAGCAGATCCAAATTTACTCCTTTGCTACTTTTGTCTTCTTATGAGGGGGAAACTAAAGATGTTTGAGTATATCAGACACATAGCTTTTTTCTTATTTAAAAAAATTAATTTATTTTAATTGGAGGCTCATTACTTCACAATATTGTAGTGGTTTTGCCATACACTGACATGAATCAGCCATTGGGTGTACATGTGTCCCCCATCCTGAATCCCCCTCCCACCTCCTTCCCTATCCCATCCCTCAGGGTCGTCCCAGTGCACAGCCCTGAGTGCCCTCAGACACATATCTTTTACCACAGACCACATTAAGGAAAGAAGTTCTTCTTTCGGAAGATGCATGTTTCTAGAGGTTATGGGATAGTCCAATCAGGGAATGCTAATGTAAAAGATAGGTCATGGTTGCTTAAGGAAAGTAGGATGTGTGCTTTCCGTAAAAGAAGGTATGTGGAATGGAAATATGTTTTGTCCTGCTGCTGCTGCTGCTAAGTCGCTTCAGTTGTGTCTGACTCTGTGCGACCCCATAGACGGCAGCCCACCAGGGCCCCCCATCCCTGGGATTCTCCAGGCAAGAACACTGGAGTGGGTTGCCATCTCCTTCTCCAATGCATGAAAGTGAAAAGTGAAAGTGAAGTCGCTCAGTCGTGCCCGACTCTTAGCGACCCCATGGACTGCAGCCTACCAGGCTCCTCCGTCCATGGGATTTTTCCAGACAAGAGTACTGGAGTGGGGTGCCATTGCCTTCTCTGACAAAGACGCTACAAGGGACAAAAAGTTACTGTGTGAGTGGGCAGTGGGGGCAAATTATGAACAAGATATAGAAAGACCAAAAACCACAACTGCCACTTCTGAAGAGCCACGAGCAGAAACAGAGTACTGTGCATGCCCCTTGCACTTGGCCTGAAGCATGGGCAAACGGTCTAAGCCACCCCTCCTGACTAACCCCTAGACACACCCCTACCTTCACCCCATGTAAGGAACCAGGTTGCCCGTCCCCCCCAACCCTCAGGAGCCAGCAAGGGACCCGGTTACTCTCCCTCACTGCTGCGGCAGCAAGGACCCCAATAAAGCCTTACCTGAATTTCTTGTCTCCCCTCTAGTCAATTTCTGTTGATTCAGGAAGGCCAAGAACCCAGATCAGTAGCAGATTTTTGGCACCCAACTTGGGACAGTTGTCCGCTTCCCAGGAGAAGATCTGGGCACCTGAGGGATCACCACTGGTGACAAGTGATCACCTGAACCTCACTTCGTCCCACCTGGGGGCCTCATTCAGGCAAAGCTTAACCCTTCCTCTTTGTCTCTCTCCCCTTGTTATCTCTCTACTTCTTTCTCCTGTTCTACTCCTCTGTTGTATCCTTCTGGGAGAGTGGACCTCCTGCAGCTAACCACTGCTCTCAGCCTGTGGCTGGCAACAGCTCACCTTGACAGGTGACAAGCAGAGGTGGGAGAGGCTGGCCTAACACCGCGCAAACCTCGGTCCAGTGGGCTCTCCCTGACGGGAGATTTAGGATAGTGAGTGAGGTTTAAACGTATCATGTAGGGGCTGGAAGGCCTATCCTCCCAGTATTCTCACCTTTATTTTCCTGCTGTAATTTTTTCCCAGTCTTTCTGCTCTTTCACCCTGTACCTCTCCCTTGATCCTTATATCTGCGCTCGCATCCCTGTTATTCTGAAAACTTGTTTGTGTCAAGCTCTGTCACTGGTACATGTTAAATAAGGATCTTCATCTTATGCAGTTTTGCAAGTCTCTGCTAAAATTGTGGGCATGATGGAACACTAAGCCTTGAAATTCAAACACAGCCCACATTGCCTGAGACTCCAGCCTTGGGTTACTTAGACATTAAAGAGAAAAAAAAGGGGGGAGATGAACTTGCATTTTCCCCTCCTCTACCTCTGCCTCTGCAATGTAACTATTTTGCCTGGGCTGTCAGGAACTTTCTGATCCATCTGTAGTCCCCCAGACTGAGGAAAAGAAAGAGAGACATTTTATTTTGGGAGAATTACACCTCTTTTTTATTTAGGATGATGGTGAAGATGATCAGATGACGTAAGCTGCAAGTGTACAGCATTATAAAATAACATCTGTATATACTACAGAGTGAGCACCCCTGTAAGTTTAGTCAGCATCCATCACCATGTAGCTCCCCCCTCACCCAGTCCCTTGCCCTCTGGTAACCACTGATCAGTTCTCTGCTGAGTTAACAAACTGATTTGTCTCAACAAATCTGAGTTTGTTGCTATTATATTATTTGTTTGTTGTGTTTGTTTTTATTCCACATGATTGAAATCATAGAGTATGTGTCTTTCTCCTTACTTATTTCACTTAAGACCCTCAAGTTCCATCCATGTTGTTACAAATTGCAAGATTTCATTCTTTTTTATCTTCTGAGAAGAAGATGAACATCTCTTTATCCATTTATCCATGGATGCACACTTAGTTTACTTCCGTATCTTGACTGTTGTAAATAATGCTGTAGTGAACTTTGGGGTGCATTTATCTTTTTGAATAAGTATTTTTGTATTAAAAGAGACCTTTTAAAATTCAAGCAGGAAAACTAAAAGATCTCTGATTCTGTTGTCTGTCTTTATGTAAAAATTAACTTGTAAATGAACTGTATTTAATTGGCTTAAAGGAAACTGAGTCCTTATATACATACTCAGAAATATAAAACTCACCAGAATACATTCCAGATACATATGATCTGGGAGATAATATTAAATTAATATTTGGTATTAGAGCTTGGTTTTAAGCTTGTAGGCTTAATTAATATAGACCTATCTTTAGAATCATGAACATTAAATGTAATATATATATTTTTTTAATGTAATACTTTTATTGTACTTAGGGTTCAGTTCAGTTCAGTCGCTCAGTCATGTCCAACTCTTTGCGACCCCATGAATTGCAGCACGCCAGGCCTCCCTGTCCATCACCAACTCCCAGAGTTCACTCAAACTCACGTCCATCAAGTCAGTGATGCCATCCAGCCATCTCATCCTCTATCGTCCCCTTCTCCTGCGCCCAATCCCTCCCAGCATCAGAGTCTTTTCCAATGAGTCAACTCTTTGCATGAGGTGGCCTAAGTACTGGAGTTTCAGCTTTAGCATCATTCCTTCCAAAGAACACCCTACTGGAAGTTAATAAGTGCATA
>NW_011495072.1:806357-810045 GCF_000754665.1 Bison bison bison | reverse complement strand
GCTGCTGCTGCTAAGTCGCTTCAGTTGTGTCTGACTCTGTGCGACCCCATAGACGGCAGCCCACCAGGGCCCCCCATCCCTGGGATTCTCCAGGCAAGAACACTGGAGTGGGTTGCCATCTCCTTCTCCAATGCATGAAAGTGAAAAGTGAAAGTGAAGTCACTCAGTCGTGTCCGACTCTTAGCGACCCCATGGACTGCAGCCTACCAGGCTCCTCTGTCCATGGGATTTTCCAGGCAAGAGTACTGGAATGGGTTGACATTGCCTTCTCCAATATTTTGTCCTGGAGTTTGTTATTTCTTCTTTTTTAAATTAATTTTATTGGAATATAGTTGATGTACAATGCTGTGTTAGTTCCAGGTGTGCAGCAAAGTGAATCAGTTATACACATACACGTGTCCACTCTCAGATTTTTTTTCCCATGGAGGCCATTAGAGTATTTAGTTTAGAGTTCCTTGTGCTGTACAGTAGGTCCTTATTGATTATCTATTTTATAAATAGTAATGCCTATTAAGTATTTTGATAGAGGCAAGCAGTCAGAGATTTCACAAAAACAGTACTCTATAGCAGGGAAACCCAACCTCCAGGATCTAATGCCTGATGATCTGAAGTGGTTGTTGTTTAGTCGCTAGGTTGTGTCCAACTCTTTGCGACCCCATGGACTGTAGCTCACAAGGTTCCTCTGTTCGTGGGCTTTTCCAAGCGAGAATACTGGAGTTGGTTGCCATTTCCTTCTCTAAGCTTGTTATTTCTGAATGGGGAAAGAATAAGGGACAAACCCCCTGATCCAAGCAGCTGCACTATTTTCGTGCTCGATCCCTTCTGAGGCAGAGCTGCTAGAGGCTACAGAAGGCCCTAAGTGCTTATATTTCCTGCTCCCCTGGCTGCCAGCTCTCCTGCGTCCCTGGCACTGCCGGGGTCCCTGCAATCCAAGCAGCTGCGCCATCTCTGTATCTGGTCCTCACTGGGACACACCCAAGTCCTCCAGGGAAGCCTCTGGAGCAAACTACTGTGGACAACGCACATGCAGAGGTGAAGGTAATATCACAATTGAACCCCAGGGGCAGTGTGACTAAGGAAGAGGATGGAAAATCTTCCTACCAGCTGTACAAGCTGCAGATTAAACCCACATGGGTAACGAGGCAGACTCTGTATCTATGGAATATATAAAAGGACAATGAGAGTTCCCATAAAAGTAAGTGCAGTAGCTCTGGCAACTGTGGACACTGGAGAAAAGAATACACAGGAGTAGCGCCAGATTAGAGTCTGAGCTGTCCCCACAGCAGGTCCAGAGACCAGCCCAGTGTTGGAGAGCATCCTAGGGAAGTGGGGGTGGACTGTGACTCACAAGGGAAAGGACGCTGAGATCTGAGAAAAACATTTATTATTACTCATGTTTTGATTGGTTCTGTGATTGGTTCTGGACTTTTTTTTTCTTCCTTTTTTTTACCCTCTGTTACTGTGGTTGTTGATTTTATTATTACTATTAACTCTATTTAAGCTTTTGAGAATTTTTTTTTTTAAATCACACTTTTTATTTCCTTTATATACTTCTACCTCTACATTCGCCTTTTGCAGGTCTGTGGGCTTTTTTGTTTTCTTTTTTCTTCTTTAAAAAATTTTTTTTAATTAATTTTTTATTTTGTATGTTTTTCTTATTGTTCTTATCCTGCTGTAGTTATTCTTTAATATACATAAATCTTTTTTACATACTTCTATTTAACTTTGCTTTTCTATTTTTTTCTTCTTTTTTTTTCCTTTTTTTCATCAAGTTATTAGTTTGATTTTTTTTATTTTTTTATTTTTTTGCTTTATCCCCCAGTTGGCATTCTGCTTTGGTTTTGTTTCCTGGTTAGTTTTTTTAGTTAGTTTTGTTTTTATTTGGTAAATAACACTTTTGGTTCCCTTTACTTGCTGGGTCACTTTCTTGTATTTTCTTTTCTTTGGACTGTTTTGGTTTTGTTTGTGTGTGCGTGGTCCATTGTTTTTGTTATTATTTGTCTGACTTTGTTTGTACCATTTATATGGGATTTGTCTTTTGTTTCTTGTTTTGTTTTTAGTTTTCGTGTGTTTGTTTTAATTCCCTTTAATGCCATAACAGCGACTTGTGGAATCTCAGTTCCCTGACCGGTCTTGGGCCTGAGCCTTTGGAGTGGAAGTGCTGAATCCAGGACTGCCAGAGAACTCCTAACCCCAGGAAGTATTAATTAGTGAAGACTCAAACAAAGGTCTTCACCTGTACACAAGACCCAGCATCACCCAACTGCTGGCAGCACCCAGTGCAAGATGCAAACAACAAGCAAGACAAAAGCACAAATTCAATCATCAACAGACAGGATTCCCACAGACACCCCAAAACATATCACTTAGCACAACCCTGCCCAGCAGAGGGAAAAGAAACTCACCTCCTCCAACAAGAATGCAGACACAAGTCCCTCCCAACACAAAGTCTACACAAACCAGTGGACCAGGCTTACCCACTGAGGGCAGACACCAAAAGGAAGAAGGATACGATCCTAAAGCCTGGGCAAAGGAGGCCTCAAGCACGGTAAATTAGGAAAAAAATGAAAAGACAGAAGTATTGCACAAATGAAGGAACAAGGTGGAAATTAACAAGACCAAATAAAGAGAGAGGAAATAAGGCAAACTACTTGAAAAAGAATTCAGAGTAATAATAGTAAAAATGATCTAAAACCTTGAAAATAGAATAGAGAAAATGCAAGAATCAATTAACACATTTAACAAGGACTTAGAAGAAATAAAGCCTTACAGAAATAAAATATAGCCTTACAAATAGCTGTGAAAAGAAGAGAAGTGAAAAGCAAAGGAGAAAAGGAAAGATATAAGCATCTAAATACAGAGTTCCAAAGAATAGATCGGTATGTATCTTGGCACGTTTCTCCTTCGGTTTATCCTGTTTGGGACTCCCTTCACTTCTTAGACTTAATTTATTTCCTTTCCCACATAAGTGAAGTTTTTGACTATACTCTCTTCAAAAATTTTCTCAGACACTTTCTTTTTCTCTTCTTCTTCTGGGACCCCTTTAAGTCAAATGTTGGTGTGTTTAATATTGTCCGAGAGGTCTCTAAGACTATCCTGAATTCTTTTCATTATTTTTTATTTATTCTGCTCTTCAGCAGTTATTTCCACAATTCTATCTTCCAACTCACTTATCCATTCTTCTGCCTCAGTTATTCCACTATAGATTCCTTTTACAGTATTTATTTCAGTGATTGTGTTCATCTGTTTGTTTATTCTTTATTTGTTCTAGTCAGTTCAGTTCAGTCACTCAGTCACATCCGACTCTTTGCGACCCCATGAATTGCAGCACACCAGGCCTCCCTGTCCATCACCAACTCCCGGAATTCACTCAAACTCATGTCCATCGAGTTGGTAATGCCATCCAGCCATCTCATCCTCTGCCGTCCCTTTCTCCTCCTGCCCTCAATCCCTCCCAGCATCAGAGTCTTTTCCAGTGGGTCAACTCTTCTCATGAGGTGGTCAAAGTACTGGAGATTCAGCTTCAGCATCAGTCCTTCCAATGAACACTAAGGACTGATCTCCTTTAGAATGGACTCGTTGGATCCCCTTGCAGTCCAAGGGACTCTCAGGAGTCTTCTCCAACACCACAGTTCAAAAGCATCAATTCTTTGTCACTCAGCTTTCTTCACAGTCCAACTCTCACATC
>NW_011495072.1:804993-806257 GCF_000754665.1 Bison bison bison | reverse complement strand
ACTCTATCTATCAGATCTAGGCCCTTAAATCTATTTCTCACTTCCACTGTATGATCATAAGGGATTTGATTTAGGTCATACCTGAATGGTCTAGTGGTTTTCCCTACTTTCTTCAATTTAAGTCTGAATTTGGCAATAAGGAGTTCATGATCTGAGCCACAGTTAGCTCCCAGTCTTGTTTTTGCTGACTGTATAGAGCTTCTCCATCTTTGGCTGCAAAGAATATAATCAGTCTGATTTCAGTGTTGACCATCTGGTGATGTCCATGCCTAGAGTCTTCTCTTGTGTTGTTGGAAGAGGGTGTTTTCTATGATCAATGCGTTCTCTTGGCAAAACTCTATTAGCCTTTGCCCTGCTTCATTCCATACTCCAAGGCCAAATTTGCCTGTTACTCCAGGTGTTTCTTGACTTCCTACTTTTGCATTCCAGTCCCCTATAATGAAAAGGACCTCTTTTTTGGGTGTTAGTTCTAAAAGGTCTTGTAAGTCTTCATAAAACCGTTCAACTTCAGCTTCTTCAGTGTTACTGGTTGGGGCATAGGCTTGGATTACTGTGATATTGAATGGTTTGCCTTGGAAACGAACAGTACCAGTATCATACTGTCTGTCATTTTTGAGATTGCATCCAAGTACGGCATTTCGGACTCTTTTGTTGACCATTATGGCTACTCCTTTTCTTCTAAGGGATTCCTGCCCACAGTAATAGATATAATGGTCGTCTGAGTTAAATTCACCCATTCCAGTCCATTTTAGTTCTGTGATTCCTAGAATGTCGATGTTCACTCTTGCCATCTCCTGTTTGACCACTTCCAATTTGCCTTGATTCATGGACCTAACATTCCAGATTTCTATGCAATATTGTTCTTTATAATATTAGACCTTGCTTCTATCACCAGTCACATCCACAACTGGGTATTGTTTTTGCTTTGGCTCCATCCCTTCGTTCTTCCTGGAGTTATTTCTCCACTGATCTCCAGTAGCATATTGGGCACCTACCGACCTGGGGAGTTCCTCTTTCAGTATCCTATCATTTTGCCTTTTCATACTGTTCATGGGTTTCTCAAGGCAAGAATACTGAAGTGGTTTGCCATTCCCTTCTCCAGTGGACCACATTCTGTCAGACCTCTCCACCATGACCCGTCTGTCTTGGGTGGCCCCACAGGGCATGGCTTAGTTTCATTGAGTTAGACAAGGCTGTGGTCCGTGTGATCAGATTGACTAGTTTTCTGTGATTATGGTTTCAGTGTGTCTGCCCTCTGATACCC
>NW_011495072.1:804091-804893 GCF_000754665.1 Bison bison bison | reverse complement strand
CTGAAGTCCTGGCTTGGAGAATTTTGAGCATTACTTTACTAGCGTGTGAGATGAGTGCAATTGTGTGGTAGTTTGAGCATTCTTTGGCATTGCCTTTCTTTGGGATTGGAATGAAAACGGGCCTTTTCCAGTCCTGTGGCCACTGCTGAGTTTTCCAAATTTGCTGGCATATTGAGTGCAGCACTTTCCTAGCATCATCTTTCAGGATTTGAAATAGCTCCACTGGAATTCCATTACCTCCACTAGCTTTGTTTGTACTGATGCTTTCTAAGCACTGACTTCACATTCCAGGATGTCTGGCTCTAGGTGACTTCACATTCCAGGATATCTGGCTCTAGGTGAGTGATCACAACATCATGATTATTTTGGTCATGATGATCTTTTTTGTACAGTTCTTCTGTGTATTCTTGCCACCTCTTCTTAATATCTTCTGCTTCTGTTAGGTCCATACCATTTCTGTCCTTTATTGAGCCCATTTTTGCATGAAATGTTCCCTTGGTATCTTTAATTTTCTTGAAGAGCTCTCTAGTCTTTCCCGTTCTGTTGTTTTCCTCTATTTCTTTGCATTGCTGAGGAAGGCTGTCTTATCTCTCCTTGCTATTCTTTGGAACTCTGCATTCAGATGCTTATATCTTTCCTTTTCTCCTTTGCTTTTGCATCTCTTCTTTTCACAGCTATTTGTAAGGCCTCCTCAGATAGCTGTTTTGCTTTTTTGCATTTCTTTTCCATGGGGATGGTCTTGATTCCTGTCTCCTGTACAATGTCATGAACCTCCGTCCATAGTTCATCAGGCACTGTCTCT
>NW_011495072.1:800617-803991 GCF_000754665.1 Bison bison bison | reverse complement strand
AGACCTTGCTTCTATCACCAGTCACATTCACAACTGGGTATTGTTTTTGCTTTGGCTCCATCCCTTCGTTCTTCCTGGAGTTATTTCTCCACTGATCTCCAGTAGCATATTGGGCACCTACCGACCTGGGGAGTTCCTCTTTCAGTATCCTATCATTTTGCCTTTTCATACTGTTCATGGGTTTCTCAAGGCAAGAATACTGAAGTGGTTTGCCATTCCCTTCTCCAGTGGACCACATTCTGTCAGACCTCTCCACCATGACCCGTCTGTCTTGGGTGGCCCCACAGGGCATGGCTTAGTTTCATTGAGTTAGACAAGGCTGTGGTCCGTGTGATCAGATTGACTAGTTTTCTGTGATTATGGTTTCAGTGTGTCTGCCCTCTGATACCCTCTCGCAACACCTACCATCTTACTTGGGTTTCTCTTACCTTGGACAAGGGGTATCTCCTCACTGCCACCCCTCCTGACCTTGAACGTGGAGTAGCTCCTGTCGGCCCTCCTAGGAATGTAAGTGAAAAGTGAAAGTGTTAACCACTCAGTCGTGTCTGATTCTTTGCAACCCCATGGACTGTAGTCCACCAGGCTCCTCTGTCCATGGAATTTTCCAGGCAAGAATACTGGAATGGATTGGCATTCTTTTCTCCTGGGGATCTTCCCAACCTAGGGATTAAATCCTGGTCTCCTGCATTCTTGTCAGATATATATCAATGATTACTTTAAATGTAAGTGGATTAAATGCACTAGCCAAAAAATGCAGACTGGCTGAATGGACACAAAAACAAGACCCACATATATTGCTGTCTACAAGAAACCCACTTTAGACCTAGAGACACATACAGACTGAAAGTGAGAGGATGAAAAAAGATATTCCATGCAAATAGAAATCAAAAAAAGCGGGAGTAGCAATAATTATATCAGATAAAATAGACTTTAAAATAAAGACCATTACAAGAGATGGAAGGACACTACATAACGATCAAGGGGTCAATCCATGAAGAAGACATAACAATTGTAAATATTTATGCACCCAACATAGGAGCATCTCAATACATAAGACAAACACTAACAGACATAAAAGGAAAAACTGACAGTAACACAATAATAGTAGGAGACTTCAACATCCCACTCACACCAATGGACAGACCATCAAAACAGAGAATTAACAAAGAAACAGAAGCCTTAAATGACACATTAGACCAGATGGATATAGTTGATATCTTCAGGACATTCCATCCAAATGCTGAAGAATACACCTTCTTTTCAAATGCACATGGAACATTCTCCAGGATAGACCACATCTTGGGTCACAAGTCAAGCCTCAGAAAATTTAAGAAAATTGAAATTGTATTGAACATCTTTTCTGACCACAATGCTATGAGACTAATATCAATTACAGGGGGAAAAATGTAAAAAAACCAAACACATGGAGGCTAAATAATACGTTTCTAAATAATGAACAAGTTACTAAAGAAATAAAAGGGAAATAAAAAAATTCTTAGAAACAAATGATGAAACATGATGACCCAAAACCTATGGGATGCAGCAAGAGCAGTTCTAAGAGGGAAGTTCATAGCAATATAATCTTATCTCAAGAAAAACATTAAATAGACTGCCTAACTTTACATCTAAAACCACTGGAAAAAGAAGAACAAAACCTTCCCAAAGTTAGTAGAAGGAAAGAAATCATAAAGATCAGAGCAGAGATAAATGAAAAAGAAATGAATGAAACAGTAGTAAGGATTAATAAAACGAAAAGCTGGTTCTTCGAGAAGATGAACAAAATGGACAAACCATTAGCCAGACTCATCAAGAAAGAAAGAGAAGAATCAAATCAATAAAATTAGAAGTGAAAAAGGAGAGGTTATGACAGACATAAGGGACTATTACAAGCAACTGTATGCCAACAAAATGGGCAACTTGGAAGAAATGGACAGATTTTTAGAAAAGTTCAAGCTTCAAAGACTGAATCAGGAAGAAATAGAAATTATGAACAAGTCAGTTAGAAGCACAAAAGTCAAAACTGTGATAAAAAATCTCCCCCACAACAGAAGCACAGGGCCGGATCACTTCCCAGGTGAATTCTATCAAATATTTAGAGAAGAGGTAAGGCCTATCCTTCTTAAACTCTTTCAAAACATTAGAGAGGAAGGAACACTTCCAAACTCACATTCTATGAGGCCACCATCACCCTGATCCTAAAACCAGATTAAAGACAGCACAAAAAAAGAAAATACAGGCCAGTATCACTGATGAACATAGATGCAAAAATCCTTAACAGAATTCTAGCAAACAGAATTCAACAACACATTAAAAAGTTCATACACCATGGTCAAGTCCGGTTTATCTCAGGGATGCAAGGATTCTGCGTATACACAAATTAATCAATGTGATATACACCATATTACAAATTGAAAGATAAAAATCATATGATAATCTCAATAGGTGCAGAAAAAGATTTTGACAAAATTCAGTACCCATTTATGATAAAAACTTCAAAAATGGGCAAAAAGGAACAAACCTCAACATAATAAAACCCATATATGATAAACCTACAGCAAACATTATTCTCAATGGTGTAAAACTGAAAGCATTCTTTCTAAGATCAGGAACAAGACAAGGGTGCCCACTCTTGCCACTGTTACTCAACAGAGTTCTGCAAGTCCTAACTATGGCAATCAGAGAAGAAAAAGAAGTAAAAGGAATCCAGAACAGGATTAAAGAAAAGAAAACAAGTAAAACTTAACAGAAAAGAAGTAAAACTCTCACTGTTTGTTGATAAGATACTATACATAGAAAACCCTAAAGATATTATCAGAAAATTACTAGAGCTAATCAGTGAGTTTAGTAAAGTCACAGGATACAAAATCAATACATAGATCACTTGTGTTCCTATACACTAAAAATGAAAAATCAGAAAAAGAAATAAAGGAACCAATCCCATTTACCATTGCAACAAAAAGAATAAAATATCTAGAAATAAACCTACCTAAGACATCTGGTCCCATCACTTCATGGGAAATAGTTGGGGAAACAGTGGAAACAGTGTCAGACTTTATTTTCTTGGGCTCCAAAATCACGGCAGATAGTGACTACAGCCATGAAATTAAAAGACGCTTACTCCTTGGAAGGAAAGTTATGACCAACCTAGACAGCATATTGAAAAGCAGAGACATTACTTTGCAACAAAGGTCCATCTAGTCAAGGCTATGGTTTTTCCACTGGTCATGTATGGATGTGAGAGTTGGACTGTGAGGAAAGCTGAGTGTCGAAGAATTGATGCTTTTGAACTGTGGTGTTGGAGAACTCTCTTGAGAGTCCCTTGGACTGCAAGGAGATCAGCCAGTCAGTTGTAAAGGCAATCAGTCCTGGGTGTT
>NW_011495072.1:798265-800517 GCF_000754665.1 Bison bison bison | reverse complement strand
GACAGGGATTAGGGGCAGGAGGAGAAGGGGACGACAGAGGATGAGATGGCTGGATGGCATCACTGACTCGATGGACGTGAGTCTGAGTGAACTCCGGGTGTTGGTGATGGACAGGGAGGCCTGGTGTGCTGAGATTCATGGGGTCGCAAAGAGTCAGACACGACTGACCGACTGAACTGAACTGAACTGACTGAAGGAACAAAAGAGCTGTATGCAGAAAACTATAAAACACTGATAAAGAAATCAAGAAGACATAAACAGATGGAGAGATATTCCATGTTCCTGAGTTGGAAGAATCAGTATTGTGATTATACTATCAAATGCAATCTACAGATTCACTGCAATCCCTATCAAATTACCAGTGGCATTTTTCAAAGAACTAGAAAGAAAAATTTCACAATTTATATGGAAACACAAGAGACCCTGAATAGCCAAAGTAATCTTGAGAAAGAAGAATGGAGCTGGAGAAAAGAGACACAGATGTAAAGAACAGACTTTTGGATGCTGTGGGAGAAGGCAAGGGTGGGGTGATTTGAGAGAATAGCATTGAAACATGTATATTATCATATGTAAAATAGATGACAAGTGCAAGCTTGATGCATGAAGCAGGGCACTCAAAGCCGGTGCTCAGGGACAACCCAAGGGACTGGGTGGGGAGGGAGGTGGGAGGGGGTTCAGGATGCGGGGACACATGTGCACCCATGGCTGATTCATGTCAATGTATGGCCCAAATCACCACAATACTGTAAATTAATTCGCCTCCAATTAAAAAAAAAAAAAAAAGAGCTGAAGAATCAACCTTCCTGACTTCAGACTATACTACAGAGCTATAGTCATCATGACAATATGGTATTTGTACAAAAACAGAAATATAGCCCAATGGAACAAGATAGGGAGCCCAGAGATAAACCCACACACCTATGGGTACTTTGTTTTTTACAAAGGAGGCAGGAATATACAATGAGGCAAAGATAGCCTCTTCAATAAGTGGTGCAGGGAGAACTGGACAGCTACATGTAAAATAATGAAATTGGAACACTTCCTAACACCATAAACAGAAATAAGCTAAAAACGGATTAAAGACCTAAATGTAAGGCCAAAGACTATAAAACTCTTGGAGGAAAACATAGGAAGAACACTATGACATACCTCATAGCAAGCTTCTCTATGACCCACCTCCTAGAGTGATGGAAATAAACAAGTGAGACCTAATTAAAGTCAGAGGCTTTGCAGAGCAAAAGAAACTATAAGTCAGGTGAAAAGACGACCCTCAGAATAGTGGAAAATAATAGAAAATGAAACAACTGACAGGATTGATTTCTAAAATGTACAAGCAGCTCATGCAACTCAATACCAGAAATCAAACAACCCAATCAGAAAGTGGGCAAAAATCTAAACTGACATTTCTCCAAAGAAGACATACAGATGGCTAATAAACACATGAAAATATGCTCAGCATCAGTCATTATTAGAGAAATGCAAATCAAAACTACAATGAACTACCTCTCACACTGATCAGAATGTCCATCATCAAAAAGTCTACAAACAGTAAATGCTGGAGAGGGTGTGGAGAAAAGGGAGCCCTCTTGCACTGTTGGTGGGAATGTATATTGATACAGCCACTATGGAAGACACTGTGGAGATTCCTTAAAAAACGGAATAACCCTGCCATTTGGTCCAACAGTCCTATTACTGGACATACACCCTAAGAAAACCATAACTGAATAAAACATGGATGCCAATGTTCATTACAGCACTGTTTACCATAGTTAGTGCATGGAAGCACCCTAGATGTCCACTGACAGACGAATGAATAAAGAAGCTGTGGTGTATGTATATACAATATTATATGTACCAGCCATATTACCCAGCCATAAAAAAGAACACATTTGCGTCAGTGAAAATACGGTGGATGAACCTAGAGCCTATTATACAGAGTGAAGTAAATCAGAAAGAGAAAAAGATAATATTTTAATGCATATATATGCAATCTAGAAATATGGTACTGATGAACCTCCTTACAGGTCAGTAGTGGAGATGCGGACATAGAGAACAGACTTATGGACATGGGAAGAGGGGACGGAGAGGGTGGGACAAATGTACACAGTAGCACGGAAATGTATCACACTACCGTATGTAAAGTGGATCCATTCAGTTCAGTCGCTCAGTCATGTCCGACTCTTTGCAACACCATGGACTGCAGCACGCCAGGCTTCCCTGTCCATCACCAACTCCCAGAGCTTGCTCAAACT
>NW_011495072.1:797785-798165 GCF_000754665.1 Bison bison bison | reverse complement strand
AAACAGTGTCAGACTTTATTTTCCTGGGCTCCAAAATCACTGCAGATAGTGACTACAGCCATGAAATTAAAAGACGCTTACTCCTTGGAAGGAAAGTTATGACCAACTAGACAGCATATTGAAAAGCAGAGACATTACTTTGCAACAAAGGTCCATCTAGTCAAGGCTATGGTTTTTCCACTGGTCATGTATGGATGTGAGAGTTGGACTGTGAGGAAAGCTGAGTGTCAAAGAATTGATGCTTTTGAACTGTGGTGTTGGAGAAGACTCTTGAGAGTCCCTTGGACTGCAAGGAGATCCAACCAGTGCGTTCTGAAGGAGATCAGCCCTGGGATTTCTTTGGAAGGAATGATGCTAAAGCTGAAACTCCAGTACTTTGG
>NW_011495072.1:779419-797685 GCF_000754665.1 Bison bison bison | reverse complement strand
GTGGCCAGAGTTTTGGAGTTTCAGCTTCAGCATCAGTCCTTCCAATGAATATTCAGGACTGATTTCCTTTAGGATTGACTGGCTGGATCTCCTTGCAGTGGATAGCCAATGGGAATTTGTTCTATGATTCAGGGAACTCAAACTGGGGATCTGTGACAACCTAGAGGGTGTGGGAGGTGGGAGGGAGATTCAGGAGTGAGGAAACATACATATACCTATGGCTGATTCATGTTGATGTATGGCAGAAACCAACACAATATTGTAAAGCAATTATCTTTCAACTAAAATAAATAAATTTAAAAAAAGAATGTGACAAAATAACATGGCTACACAAAGTTGCAAAAAGTTTGCAGAAAAAGGAACATTCTGAAAAGTCTTGGATTTGGTCAGGATTTTCTAAGGTTGGATTAAATTTGATCAGGGAAATGGATTTTATTAATAGTAGGCTGATGCAGAACTGGATTTGCTTCTCTGTCTCACAAGAGAACAGTTTTCCTGGAATGCTGCTTTTGATAAAACGTGTGAGTTTCTGTGCCTTTAAAGTGAAGTGAAAGTCGCTCAGTCGTGTCCAACCCTTTGTGACCCCATGGACTGAGTCCTTTGAATTCTCCAGGCCAGAATACTGGAGTGGGTGGCCTTTCCCTTCTCCAGGGAATCTTCCCAACCTGGGGATTGAATCCAGGTCTCCTGCATTACAGGCGGATTCTTTACCAGCTGAGCCATCAGGAAAGCCCAAGAATACTGGAGTGGGTGCCTTTACATGATCTCTATTTTATTCTTGAAATATTTTTTTCACCTTACCTCATTGTTTCACAACTTTTAATCCTATATAACCAAGTGTTTTAAAACTTTTTGAAGGAAGTTCCTCACAGTCCCATGGTGAGGGCTCTGTGCTTGTGCTGCAGGGGACATGGATTTGATCCCTGATCAGAGAAGTAAGATCTCACAAACTGCACAGCGCAGCCATAAAAACTTTTTGAAGTTTTTGACAGACTTCCCAAATGTGAAATTACAATTAAAGTTCTTTTGATCTTCAGCTGACTTTGGGGTGCTTCAAAGGGACCCAAGAGCATCCCAAAGAGAGATCCTAAACTAATTGGGTTCATTTAGTATGTTAAATTACATGGGAAACACTGTCCAGACTCATTGTTGCCTATGTTAGATGGAATCATCAGACTCTTCTCAATTTTATGATAGCCACCAAAGAAATAGGGGAGAGGGTTTGGGGTTCTTCTGCTGTCTAATGTCTTACCTTACTCTTTGTCCAAAAATCCCCTGTAGGGATACTCCCACCTCTAGGAATTCAGTTCTTGACCCCCATGGCATTTTCCTTTGCTCCTTTTTGCTAGGACCCCCTTCACTTCAAGTCACTCCTGGTGGCTCAGAGGTTAAAGTGTCTGCCTGCAATGCGGGAGACCTGGGTTCGATCCCTGGGTCGGGAAGATCCCCTGGAGAAGGAAATGGCAAACCACTCCAGTATTCTTGCCTGGAGAATCCCATGGATGGAGGAGCCTGGTGGCCTACAGTCTACGGGGTCGCAAAGAGTGGGACACGACTGAGCGACTTCAGTTCACTTCCTTCACTTCAGGCCTTGGCAGCCCACACACTGCTCTGGACAGCCTTTTAGGTGGATGCTGCCCAGAAGCCCACATTATAAACGTTATAGATGCTCAGTCTCGAGGAATACACTCCAGCATAAGGAAACTTACTATAGGACATAAGCTCTAAATACACAGACCCCCTCAGGGAGAGTCCTGGCAGTGCCCCAGTACAAACCTCCCCCTGCCCATGACCCTTGTGAAAGAGGCCAAGTCAACCAGTGGTGTCTAGTTAGATGTCCAGTTAATCAGAGACTCTCCAGTTGGGAAAGTAGAGGATGCTCAAAGTCCCATTGGGTAAGAAGGGAATTTGGAGGACACTCCAACCCACTTCTGGCAAAAGCCTCGCTGTGAATGTCTCTGGGATGCTGGAATTCATTTCTAGGAATGCTCTTTACCAGTTGCAGTCTACTCAACATGGGAGGATCCTCTTCTAAGCTAGGAGCCCATTTGAGAATATAATTCCTTGGAGGGAGCAAAAGCCAAGGAACCACATGACCCAATGTGTATTAGAACAGATGAGAAAGTATATAAAAAAGGCCAGTTAATTATAAAAAGTTTAAAGAAGTGAACCAAGAAGAAAAAGAAAATTCAGCTTTTTTTCAGGGACAGCTTATGAACCTTTTAGAAAATTTAGTAATATTGATTCTCCTACTCCTGAGTGTCAACCCCCTGCTTCTACAACATTTTATCAGCCAGTCCAACCCTGATATTATGCCCACAAAACCCCTAGAGGTAGGTAGCCTTTGTGGTATTTAATAATCGAGATCAAGTTGAGGAGGAAGAAAGAACCAATGTGAAAATAGGCAGACCAGGGTTCATGCTTAACTGATGGCCGTTGCTGTCAGTCATACCTTGCAACCTCAGGGCTACCCAAGGGAGTGAAGGAAGTTTAAACATTCATTTGGAGATAAACCAGCAAGGGGTTTCCTTTCCAACCCTGGCTTGGCAGGATGGCACCAGCAAAGAAGGACAGCAAGAAGGGCTGGTCTGCCATCAATAAGGTAGTGACCAGAGAATACACTTGACATTCACAAGCATATCCATGGAGTGGGTTTCTGAAAGCGTGCCCCATAGGCACTCAAAGAAATCCAGAAAGTTGCCATGAAGGAGATGGGAACCCCAGATGTATGCATTGACACCAAGTTCAACAAAGTTGCCTGGGCCAAAGGAATAAGAAGTGTCCCATATCGTATCTGTGTGTGGTTGTCCTGAAAATATAATGAAGATTCACCAGAGAAGCTCTATATGTTGGTTACCCATTTACCTGTCACCACTTTAAAAATCTACAGTTAATGTGGATGAGAACTAACTGCTCATTGTCTGCTGCTGCTGCGTCACTTCAGTCGTGTCCAACTCTGTGTGACCCCAGAGACGGCAGCCCACCAGGCTCCTCTGTCCCTGGGATTCTCCAGGCAAGAACGCTGGAGTGGGTTTCCATTTCCTTCTCCAATGCATGAAAGTGAAAAGTGAAAGTGAAGTTGCTCAGTCGTGTCTGACTCTTAGTGACCCCATGGACTGCAGCCTACTAGGCTCCTCTGTCCACGGGATTTTCCAGGCAAGAGTACTGGAGTGGGGTGCCACTGCCTTCTCCGGCTCATTGTCTAGTAAAGTTATTAAACCGTAAAACAAAAACAAAACCCAGCAAGGGCTTCAAATGCAAGTCAGCTGGCCACTAGGCCTGTACATACTGGAAAGGAGTCCCCTGGTCCATGCTCAGACTGGTCCATGCCCAGTCTTCAAACACACTTCCAAGGTCATTGCAAGTGGGACCTTTCCTGGTTCAAAGGGGAAGAGGATGCCCATTCCTGAGGTGGCCATGCTGGGTGACCGAGGAAGCCTGGTACCTTCCTCCCACATAAGATATCTATCTCAACTGAGGAGCCCTGGGTGGTTTTTGATGTAGCAGGTGAGAAAATCCTTTTTTTTTTATTTTTTTACTTGATACAGAAGCTACTCACTCTGTCCTAATCTCTCATAATGGGCCTCTCCTCTAAAAGCTATACATTGAGTGATGTCAGTGGAAAGCCTTGCACCCGTTACTTCACTGGGCCTTTTCACTTGCCAATTTGAACAGTGGCTTCACATGCCTTTTTAGCTGTGCCTGAGTGTCCTATCCCTTGGAGAAGGAAATGGCAGTCCACTCCCATATTCTTGCGTGGAGAATCCCATGGACAGAGGGGCCTGGTGGGTTACAGTCCATGAGGTCACAAAGAGTTGGACACAACTGAGTGGCTACACAGCAGCAGTCCTGCCCCACTGCTGGGGAGAGACCATCTGGGCTCCTTCAGAGCCATGTTATGATTAGGAGGCACCAGGCAGCCCCCCTTTTCTCGACTCTAAATCAGCTAGAGGAACAAGGGCTTTTTCCCAGCCGTATTCTACACACAGTAAACCCCACAGTTTGAGACAAAGGAATCCCTGGGAAGGCTATAAATGCCCAACCTGTAAAAATTAGCTTTAAGGCAGAAGTCGCTTATTCTGACAAGAGACAGTATTCCATAAAGTTGGAAGCAAAAAGGATTTGCAGCCTTCATAGATAAATTCTTAACACATGGCCTCTTAGTGCCCTGTCCGTCTCTCAGCAATACCCCTATTCTGCCAGTTGTTAAGTCAAATGGGGAATATCAAATGGAACAAGACTTTAGAGCAATAAGTGATGTAGTGGTCCCTGTACATCACCTCTTGGCCAATCCTTGTATTAGTCAAGATTCCTAGAGATGCCTAATGGTTTACTGTGGTTGACCTTCAGAACGCCTTCTTTTTTCACCCCAGTTCATTGCTCATCACAGTCTCTGCCTTTGAGTGGACTAACCCTTACTCAGGCCAAATGCAAGAATATACCTGGACAGTATTGCCTCAGGGGTTTCAGGACAGCCCACGCTTGTTCTCCCAGGCCCTAGGAAAGGAACGGAAGGAAATACACCTAAAAGAAGGATGATTCTACAGTGTGTGGATGGTATGTTAATATGTAGCCCACAATGGAGACCTCAGATCAGAATACCCTTGAAGTCCTTGGTTTCCTTGAGGCCTGGGATTAAAAGGTCTCCCACATAAAGGCACACATCTCAAAGCAACAGTTTAAATATCTGGGATATGTTATAAACCCTGGAAATAGTTATTTCCATATAGAAAACAAGCTATATTAGGCCTAAACATCCCAAAGATAAACATATTTGTACCTTCTTAGGCATGGTAGAATTTTGTGGAATTTAAATTCCAGGATTTGGTCCAATGGCTAAGCCTCTATATGAAGCCACTAAATGCCCAGATACAGAGCCATTACTTTGGACTGTGGAACAAGAAGAGGCTTTTAGTAATATCAAACAGGCCCTCACCTGAGCTCTTATTCTGGGCCTCCCTTTATTTGTTTACTTAACCTTTCATTTTATATTGGAGTATAGGTAATTAATAATGATGTGTTAGTTTCAGGTGTATAGCAAAGTAATTCAATTATACACATATCTGTTTCTTTTCAAATTCTTTCCCGTTTAGGTTGTTGTATAATATTGAGCAGAGTTCTATGTGCTATACAGTAGGTCCTTGTTGGTGAACCATTTAAAATGTAGCAGTGTGTACATGTCATTCCTAAACTCCCTAACTATCCCTTCTCCCCCTCTTCCCCCACCCTAGTTTCTTCTCTAAGTCTATGAGTCTGTTTTGTAATTAAGTTCATTTGTATAATTTTTTTTATATAATTTTTTTTTTTTTTAGATTCCACATATAAGCAATATCATATGATACTTCACTTTTCTAACTTACTTCACTCAGTATGATAGGCTTTAGGTCAATCCATGTTGCTGCAAATAGCATCATTTCATTCTTTTAAAATATTTGTGTATTTATTTTTGTTTTTGCTGTGCTGGGTTTTTGTTGCTGGATATATGCCCAGGAATGGGACTGCAGGATGATATGGTAGCTCTGTGTTTAGTTTTTTAAGGAACCTCCATACTTTTCTCCATAGTGGCTGTACCAGTTACATTCCCATCAGTGGTGTAGGAGAATTTTCCCTTCCGTCCACACCCTCTCCAGCATTTATTTGTGGATTTTTTTTGACAATAACCATATTCACTGGTGTGAGGTAATATCTCAATGTAGTTTTTTTTCTACATTTCTATAATAATTAGTGATGTTGAACATCTTTTCATATTCTTCCTGGCCATCTGTATGTCTTCTCTGGAGAAATGTGTATTGTATCTTCTGCCTATTTTTTGACTGAGTTGTTTGTTTTGATGATATTGAGCTGCATGAGCTGTTTGTAAATTTTGGAGACTAATTCTTTGTCAGCCACATAACTTTCAAACGTTTTCTCTCATTCTGTGGGTTGTCTTTTCATTTTGTTTATGGTTTCCTTTGGTGTGAAAAAGCTTTTGAGTTTATGTCCTATGTGTTTATTGTTATTTTTTTATTTCCATTACTCTGGGGGACAGATCAAAAAGGATATTGCTGCAATTTATGTCAGAGAGTGTTCTGCCTATGTTTTCCTCTAAGAGTTTTATAGGGTCTGATCTCACATTTAGGTCTTTAATCTCATTTTGAACTTAGAATATTGTAATTTAATTTTTTTTTTACATGTAGCTGTCCAGTTTCCGAGTACCAGTTATTGAAGAAGCTGTTTTTCCACAATTGTAGAGTCTTGTCCCCTGTGTCACAGATTGACCGTAGGTGTGTGGGTTTATTTCTGGGTCTTCTATCTTGTTCCATTGATCTATATTTCTGTTTTGGTGCCAGTATCATTCTGTTTTGATGACTATAGCTTTGTAGTATAGTCTGAAGTCAGGGAACCTGATTCCTCCAGCTCTGTTCTTCTTCTGCGGTTGCTTTGGTTCTTCAGGGTCTTTTGTGTCTCCATACCAATTTTAAGAATTTTTTTTTTTGTTACTCTAGTTCTGTGAAAAATGCTGTTGGTAATTTGAAAGGAATTGCATTGAATCATAGATTGCCTTGGGAGTACGGGCATTTCGACAGTGTTGATTCTTCCAGTCCAAGAACATGGTGTATCTCCCTGTCTATTTGTGTCTCCTTCAGTTTGTCTCATTAGTGTCTTATAGTTTTCAAAGTACAGGTCTTCTGTCTCCTTCAGTAGGTTTATTCCTAGGTATTTTATTCTTTGTGATGTGTTGGTAAATGGGATTGTTTCTTTAATTTCTCTTTCTAAACTTTCATTGATAGATATAGAAAAACAATAGACTTCTGTGTATTAATTTTGTAATCTATAACTTTGCCAAATTCATTGATGAGTTCTAGTAGTTTTCTGATAGTATCTTTAGGATTTTCTATGTATAAGTATCATGTCATCTGCAAATAGTGACAGTTTAACTTCCTTTCCAATTTGGATTCATTTTATTTCTTTTTCTTTTCTGATTGCCATAGCTAGGGCTTCCAAACCTATATTGAATAAAAGTGGTAAGAGTGGAAATCTTTGTCTTGTTCCTGATCTTAAAGGAAATGCTTTCAGCTTTTCACTGTTGAGGATGATGTTAGCTGTAGGTTTGTCATATATGGCCTTTATTATATTGAGATATGTTCCCTCTATGCCCTCTTTCTGGAGAGTTTTCCTTATAAATAGGTGTTGAATTTTGTCAAAACCTTTTCTGCCTCAATTGAGATTATTACGGTTTTTAACTCTTCAGTTTGTTGATGTGGTGTATCACACTGATTGATTTGCGGATACTGAGAAATCCATACATCTCTAGGATAAATCCCACATGATCATGGTGTATGATCCTTTTTAATGAATTTTTGGATTCAGGTTGCTAGTATTTTGTTGAGGATTTTTGTGTCTATGTTCATCAGTGATATTGGCCTGTAACTTTCTTTTTTTTGGTGGTATCTTGGTCTAGGTTTGTTTTAAGTATAGAACTATTTCAATATTTAGTTTCATTTTAAAATTAAAATTATCAGACAATTTTTTGCAATTTAAAATTCATTATTACAGGTGAGGAAAACATTAATAAGCCATTAGTTATTGAAAACAAATAAAATTATCAACCATGCATTTAAAAAAGCCATGTTAAAGAGTAAAAAGTTCCAATTATACTATTTAACCAAAGGAAATCTCCTTTACCTCTTTATTTCTAATTATAACATTCTCATTTTGACATAATTACACCTTTTTCACCCAATTAATACAGTGTAAACAAAATTTTTCCAAATGTTAAGACTTTACAATTTATGACATATGACATAATTGTAACTCTTTAAAAGTTCCTTAAAAGAAATTTGAAATTTTAATTTTCACTGTGAACCTGTCTGATCAAAAAGTAAAGGACATCACTACCACATGAATTAAAACAAATAATGGAATAAAAAACAAAAGTGGTATCTATATAATCAGCAAATTATCTGATAAGACATTTTAACTGCTTCACATTTGTGCTTAGCACAAGTGAGAATAAACTGGTTCCAAGGTACTACAAGGTTTGGCATTTTTCCTCTTAAGCTTTAAATCATAGTGTTACTCTACTTAAGTAATCTCTAAGAAAATGGCAGTGTTCTTAAGTACAAAAATTATTATATCCAGTAGGTGGTATTCTACATAGTCAAGATAACAAGAGAAGTCTTTATAAAATTAGATTTTTTAAAATGCAGAATATCTGATAATTACCAGTATCTCAAAAGCAAAAATGAGAAAAATACAGAAAATAGAAGTACTCATTGAATAATATTTCACTTTGAGGAAACCAGAAATGATTCTATTCCAAGAAATAAGTAATAATGATGAGATGTAACACACCATATATCTTTTAAGCCAAACCATGCTTTTCTGCTCAGAACAATTTTGATTTTTACATTCTTAATCTCCTTTGTCTAGAACAGGACCCATTTGAAGTCATTATTTGAATAGAGTTCATAATCTAAAGCCACTTTTCTCCACAGGATATTTTCATTTTAGTATGTATACAAAAGCTGCAAAAAGGCAAATGAAAATCAGTTATAAGAATTTGTAGCATAATAAATACCAATTACAGTAACTGTCAACAGACTTCTATACCGAAGCCAAAAAGTTGCTACAGTACAGGTGAGAACTAACATGATTCCTCCATATACTCAGACTTCGTTTAGTAATACCATCATAAGATCCAAAAACAAACCTTGATGGGTCCTTTCAAAGATGCATAATTTTCCAAACAATTTTCCTCTGGACACACAGCCTGTACATTCATTCAATCCTTTTTTTAGTCGTTTAGCTTTTGCAATGTTTTCTTGACGTTTTTGTTTCTTCTTTTGCTCCTTTTCCCTGGCCTCAATCATCCTGGCCAATTTCCAAGACCACACAGCACTTGCTAGAAACAGTGGAGTTACAGCCAAAATAACTGTTGTAAGGAAGCCATATGGGTCCTTTGCAGCCCATTCCACAACATACTCAGCCCAAGCCTTTAAATGAAACATCTTTGTGGAGGCCTTATGCTTGAGTAGTGATCTCTAATTTTGTCCTGGGATTAGCAGCCAGTCACAATTTCAGATGACCTTTGGTTGGCTGTCTTTTTCAACTCTACCAATACAGTTCTGAGAGAAGGCTTAAATTCTATATATTCCCATGCACCTCAATTTTGGACCCCAAGTGCAAGCGCCCTCCACACCAAGGAATAAATATTATTCTTCTTCCTTCCGAAAAGAATTGACCAGACTTGATCTTCGGACCAGACTTGCACGGCGCCTGAAGCTGAGGGCGCCTCGCAGCCACCCGCACTTTCCATTCCTTGTGTTTTCCCCTCGCTCACTCTTCCTTCCTCACCCGCACCGCTGTGGCCTCGCTGCCCTGACCCTGCACACTGGCGAGCACCGGCGGGGCTCGAACAGCCAGCGATCCCCGGAGATCAGGGGTTGTCCCCACCACACCCTGGGCTGCTGGTGCTGCGCCGCGGCCATCTCCGATGAGCACCCGGGCTAAACAGCCGCAACGGCCTCCACCCGCCCCACTACATCTCACGGGCCTGGTGGGTTCGGACCCCCACCCCGGCTTACTGCTTGGTCTAGTTTTGGTATAAGGGTAATGGTGGCCTCATAGGATAAGTTTAGGAGTTTTCTTTCCTCTGCAATTTTTTGGAACAGTTGTAGAAGGATAGGTGTTAGCTCTCCTCTAAAATGTTTGATAGACTTTGCCTGTGAAGCCGTCCAGCCCTGGTTTGTTGAGAGTTTTTAATCATAGTTTCAATTTCAGTGCTTGTGATTGGTTTGTTCGTATTTTCTATTTCTTCCTGGTTCAGTCTTGGGAGACTGTACCTTTCTAAAAATTGTGTCAATTTCTTCCAGGTTGTCCCTGTAGAGTCAGTTGTAACTTCTCTTTTTTCATTTCTAATTTTATTGTTTGAAGCCCTCTCTCTTTTTTCTTGATGAATCTGGCTAAAGGTTTATCAATTTTATTTTTTTGAAGAACTAGCTGTTATTTCATTGATCTTTTCTGTTGTTTATTTCATCTCTATTTCATTTTTTCTGCTCCAATCTATGATTTCTTCCTTCTACTAACTTTAGGTTTTATTTGTTATCTCTCTAGTTGCTTTAGATATAAGCTTAGGTTGTCTATTTGAGATTTTTTTTGTTTTCTGAAGATTGCATTGCTATAAGCTTCCCTCTTACAACTGCTTTTCTGTACCCCATAGGTTTTGTTTGATTGGTTTTCTGTGTGTGGTTTTTTTTTTAGTTTGTTTTTGGCCATGTCATGTGGAAATTCATCCCATAGATTTTGGATCATTGTGCCTTCATTTTTGCTTGTCTCTAGGTATTTTTTTATTTCCTCTATGATTTCTTCAGGGACCTATTAGTTGTTAACTAGCATATTGTTTCAGTTCAGTTCAGTCACTCAGCCGTGTCCGACTCTTTGCGACCCCATGAATCACAGCACGCCAGGCCTCCCTGTCCATCACCAACTCCCGGAGTTCACTCAGACTCACGTCCATCGAGTCAGTGATGCCATCCAGCCATGTCCTCCTCTGTCGTCCCCTTCTCCTCCTGCCCCCAATCCCTCCCAGCATCAGAGTCTTTTCCAATGAGTCAGGCAAGGCTTTATTGGGAATCCTGCTGCAGCAGGAGGGAGCAAAAACGAGTAACAGTTTGTTTCCCTTGTTCCCTGAGTGGGGGAGCGTGCGGGCTCCTTGTAAGACGTGAGAGTGGAGGTGTCTTGGGTCATCTGCCTACCATCTTGGTGGTGCCATGTGCAGGGTGCATGTGCAATATTGTGTTTTTGCTCCTGGCTCCTCAGGATTGGCAGTTGGGTTCTTGTTTATAATTTGTTCCAACTCTGCATGCACACACAATTATTTTTAGTCCCTTACAGTTTCTTTGTATTTTATTGTTCCGAGGAGGTTTGTCCAGGTGCAAACACTGAAGCAAAAGGTCTCAGGTTTCAAGTACCAGCCTGTGTCATTTCCCCCGAGGAATTTTTCACCCTTTATTTATACAGGTTAAGGTGATATTGGGGTGACAACAGTGTGTGGTGGCTTGAAATGAGATAGTTCTCTATCGGAGACTCAATCCTGGGCCACCTGGGTGAAAACCAGGACTCCTAACTGCTAGGACACCAGGGACTAGTGGGTAGAAGTAGAGCCCTGGTTCTTGTCTCCTTTGAAAAAAGAATTTTACAAAGAGACTGAGGTTATAAAACAAGCACTGAGTTTATTAGCACCTCATATGCATGAGAGAGCATACAAGAAGCAGTTTGTTTAGGACAGAACAAAGCAGAGCTACATACTCAGAGAAGAGTGTGGGTGTCCTTGCTAATGAGGAGTGCACCAAAGGGGTGGTTTAATCATTTATATAGGGTCAGTTTTCTTTGTACCCTTTGGCCAGCCACCTGGCTCATTGCCCATAACTGGTCTGACTCAAGGCACTCCCTAGTGTGCACAGATGCCTTCTAACCAAGATGGATCCCAGCATGAGGGCCTCTGGGAGGCTGGTGACACATATTGCAGGGTGGTGCCCCCTTCCCTTTTTGGCTCTCGAGGAACTTCTCTCTTCTCTGAACTTCTCTGCACGTGCAGGTGGGGAGGTCTCCCTGGCTTCAAGAATGAAAGATGTGGTCATCTTTGTTTTTACACCAGCAGAGCTTAGTCTCTCTCTGCTCTTGCTGTTAACTTTTTCTTGATCTGTCAGCAAGAGACACGCTCTTATTTGCTCAGCCTGACAAGCACCAGCTGCTTGGCCTGGGGCCCATCTACTTCTTACTTTTAAGGGCAAAGATCTCTTGTAAAACTTCTTCCTGCTGTACAGGGACCACAGACCCTAGCCCAGCCTAGAGGTGCATAAGTCCCTCACTGACTTTTCTCCAAGGACCTGTTGGGGTCTGGGCTGGCCTCTGCTGGAATGGGTTGAATTCCTTGAGCCATCATGAGCTTTACTTGAAATTGTTGAAGCCTAGAAGACAAAAATGGGCTTCCCAGGTGGCGCTAGTGAAAGAACCAGCCCACTAATGCAAGTTAGATGTAAGAGATGCCAGTTCAATCCCTGGGTCGGGAAAATCCCCTGGAGAAGGAAATGGCAACCCATTCCAGTATTCTTGCCTGGAGAATCCCATGGACAGAGGAGCCTGCTGGGCTACAGTCCATAGGGTCACATGGAGTTGGACACGACTGAAGTGACTTAGCACAGCACAGAAGACAAAAACTTAACCAAAAGTTATACCACTGGGGGCCAAAAAGGAAAAGAACACCAATAGCCATTAAAGGGCCTTGAAAGGGAAGGAACCAGGTTAAATTTAGGAGGACTTCCTTAACTGTTGACCAGACAGTGGAGGCAATATTGCTCCTGACAAAACTGTGAAGCCATTCTGCTTGAGTGTATACTTCCTTAATATTAACTTCTACCTGTACTGTTGCATTGATCCTGGTGCAGCAGAAAGTATTCGTTATCATACAAGCTCCATCCATCTTGTTTTGCCAGAAGGTAATCAAGAGTTAGACAAAAAAGAGAGAGGGAAAGAAAAAGAGACAGTTAGCCAAAGAAACAAGAGAGGCTTTAAGTCTTGTTAAGCCTTGCCCTGTCTGTTTCATCATATAATCAAGCTGTCTGGTGAGATTTCTCAGAGTTGTTTTATGATGGGGAAAGCCTCCCCATGGAGCTACCAGTCCTATGGTTAGCCCTGCCCTTGCTAAGATCATTCCTAGTGCTCTCTGGGTTTGGTGGTGAGCCAGAGTGTCCTGTTAAAGATTTAAAAAAATCTTTTACCTCTGTAGTCCCTATAGTGCACTCTCCTTTGAAATGGACATATCAGTGCATATATAGGTCATAGCTTGGTTGAAAAAGGACAGGGCCTGGCCATAATTCTGTAAAATACAATGGTTTGAGTGTCCGCAGAGGAAAACAAACCCGCAATGAGGCAAACTTGAATTTCTGTCTCATGACTGTTAAGAGTGGACAATCTTGAAGGACATAACTGTTGTTAGTATTTGAACAGTTAGGGGACAGTGGACCATTATGTTGATAATTAAGCATATAAAGCTCTATGATATTTTAAACAAGATGTTCATGTACGATCCTGCTGATACCATCAGAGGGTGGCACTTGATAGGCCAGGATTGCACAGTTGGGTTGAACTGGATTGACCAGGTGGATGGGACATTTTGTTCACACCACTTATATTCCCCTTCTGTTTTGTTTAGGGGTGTGGGCCATAGTTTGAAACAGGGCACTTGTGGGTAAGGTTGTTTATCCTTATAGTTTATCCCTATGGAAGAGGCTGGGCTTCCCTGTGGCCCAGTGGTAAAGAATCCACCTGCCAGAAGAGAGGATAAGTGAAGTGGAAGATAGAATCATGGAATAAATGAAGCAGAGAGGAAAAAATAATTAAAAGAAATGAGGACAACCTCAGAGACCTCTGGGACAATGTTAAACTCCCCGAAAGAAGACAAAAGGAAAGGGTGTGAGAAAATACTTGAGGAGATAACAGTTGAAAACTTCCCTAAAATGGGGAAGGAAATAGCCACCCAAGTCCAAGAAACCCAGAGAGTCCCAAACAGGATAAACCCAAGGTGAAACACCCAAACATACATATTAATCAAAGTAACAAAAATTAAACACAAAGAACAAGTATTAAAAGCAGCAAGGGAAAAGCAACAAATAACACACAAGGGGATCCCTATTAGGATAACAGCTGATTTTTCAATAGAAATTCTTCAGGCCAGAAGGGAATGGCAGGACATAAAGTGATGAAAGAGAAAAACCTACAACTCAGATACTATACTCAGCAAGGATCTCATTCAAATATGAAGGAAAAATCAAAAGCTTTACAGACAAGCAAAAGCTGAGAAAATTCAGCACCACCAAACTGAACTTCAACAACCAAGCTCTTCAACAAATGCTAAAGGATCTTCTTTAGACAGGAAACACAGAAAAGGTTTATAAAAATGAACCCAAAACAACAAAGTAAATAGTAATGGGATCATACTTATCAATAATTACCTTAAATGTAAGTGGGTTAAATGCTCCAACCATAAGACAAAGACTGGCCAAATAGATACAAAACAAGACCCATATATATGCTGTCTACAAGAGACCCACCTCAAACCTAGGGACACATAGAGACTGAAAGTGAGGGGCTGGAAAAAGATATTTCATGCAAATGGAGACCAAAAGAAACAGGAGTAGCAATATACAATACTCATATCAGATAAAATAGACTTTGAAATAAAGACCATGATAAGAGACAAGGGACACTACATAATGATCAAAGGATCAATCCTAGAAGAAGATATAACAATTATAAACATATATGCAACCAACATGCATCAATACATAAGGCAAATGCTAACAAGTATGAAAGGGGAAATTAACAGTAACACAATAATAGTGGGGGACTTTCATACCCTACTGACACCTATGGATAGAACAACCAAACAGAAAATTAGCAAGGAAACACAAGCTTTAAGTGCTACAATAGACTGGTTAGACTTAATTGAAATCTACACAGCATTTCACCCCAAAATAATGGATTTCACCTTTTTCTCAAGTGCACACACAACATTATCCAGGATAGATCACATCCTGGGCCATAAATCTAGTCTTGGTACATTAAAAAAAAAAATTGAAATCATTTCAAGCATCTTTTCTGATGACAGTGCAATAAGATTAGATGTCTGCTACAGGGGAAAAAAACTACTAAAAACACAAACATATGAAGGCTAAACAACATGCTTCTGAATAACCAACAGATCACAGAAGAAATAAAAAAGGAAATCAAAATATGCAGAAACAAATGAAAATGAAGACACAACAACGCAAAACCTGTGGGATTCTGTTAAAGCAGTGCTAAGAGGGAGGTTCATAGCAATACAAGCCTACCTCAAGAAACAAGACAGACATCGAATAAAAAACCTAACTTTACACCTAAAGCAACTAGAAAAATAAGAACAGAAGAACCACAAAGTTAGTCGAAAGTGAGAAAGAAGTAAAAATCAGAGCAGAAAAATGAAAAAGAAATGAAGAAGACTATAGCAAAGATCAACAAAACTAAAAGCTAGTTCTTCGAGAAGATAAAATAGACAAACCGTTAGATTCATTAAGAAAAAAAGGGAGAAGGATCAAATCAATAATATTAGAAATGAAAATGAAGAAATCACAACAGACAACACAGAAATACAAAGGATCATAAGAGACTATGAGCAATTATACGCCAATAAAATGGACAACTTGGGAGAAATGGACAAATTCTTAGAAAAATATGACCTTCCAAGACGGAACCAGGAAGAAATAGAAAATCTTAACAGATGCATCACAAGCATGGAAATCAAAACTGTAATCAAAAATCTTTCAAAAAACAAAAGCCCAGGACCAGATGGCTTCAAAGGTGAATTCTACCAAAAATTTAGAAAAGAGTTAACACCTGTCCTATTCAAACTCTTCCAGAAAATTGCAGAGGAAGGTAAACTCCCAAACAGAATCTAAGAGGCCATCATCACCCTAATCCCAAAACCAGACAAAGATGCCACACACACAAAAAAAGAGAAAACTACAGGCAAGTATCACTGATGAACATAGATGCAAAAATCCTTAACAAAAGTCTAGCAATCAGAATCCAACAATATATTTAAAAGATATTGTTATCTTTTTAACATCATGACCAAGTAGGCTTTATCTCAGGGATGAAGGATTGTTCAATATTCACAAATCACCGTATTAACAAATTGAAAGATAAAATTGAAATTGAAAGATAAAAACCATATGATTATCTCAATAGATTCAGAGAAAGCCTTGACAACATTCAACACGCATTTATGATAAAACCTCTCCAGAAAACAGGCATAGAAGAAATACACCTCAACATAATAAAACCCATATATGACAAACCCACAGCAAACATCCTCAAGGGTGAAAATTGAAAGCATTTCTTCTAAAGTCAGGAACAAGACAAGGGTGCCCACTCTCACCACTATTCAAAGTAGTTTTGGAAGTCTTAGCCACTGCAATCAGAGAAGAAAAAGAAATAAAAGGAATCCCAATAGGAAAAGAAGTAAAGCTCTCACTGTTTGCAGATGATATGATCCTCTATATAGAAAACCCTAAAGACTCCACCAGAAAATTACTAGAGCTAATCAATGAATATAGTAAAGTTGAAGGATATAAAATTAACATACAGAAATCCCTTGAATTCCTATACACTAACAATGAAAAAACAGAGAAATTAAGGAAACAATCTCATTCACCATTGCAACACAAAGAATAAAATACTTAGGAATAAATTTACCTAAAGAAACAAAAGACCTAAATATAGAAAACTAGAAAACACTGGTGAAAGAAATCAAAGATGACAAAAATAGATGGAGAAATATACCATGTTCATGGATTGGAAGAATCAATATAGTGAAAATGAGTATACTACCCAAAGCAATCTGTAGATTTAACGTAATCCCTATTAAGCTACCAAGAGTATTTTTCACAGAACTAGAACAAATAATTTCACAATTTGTATGGAAACACAAAAAACCTCAAATAGCCAAAGCAATCTTGAGAAAGAAGACTGGAACTGGAGGAATCAACCTTCCTGACTTGAGACTATACTACAAAGCTACAGTCAACAAGACAGTATGGTACTGACACAAAGACAGAAATATAGATCAATGGAACAAAATAGAAAGTCCAGAGATAAATCCACACACCTATGGACACCTTATCTTTGACAAAGGAGACAAAAATATACAATGGAGAAAAGACAATCTCTTTAACAAGTGGTGCTGGGAAAACTGGTCAACCACCTGTAAAAGAATGAAATTAGAACACTGTCTAACACCATACACAAAAGTAAACTCAAAATGGATTAAAGATATAAATGTAAGACCAGAAACTATAAAACTCTTAGAGGAAAACATAGGCAGAACATTCTCTGACATAAATAACAGCAAGATTCTCTATGACCCACCTCCCAGATTAATGGAAATAAAAGCAAAAATAAACAAATGGGATCTGATTAAACTTAAAAGCTTTTGCACAATGAAGGAAACTATAAGCAAGATGAAAAGGCAGTCTTCAGGATAGGAGAAAATAATAGCAAATGAAACAACTGACATAGAATTAATCCCCAAAATATACAAGCAGCTCATGCAGCTCAATACCAGAAAAATGAACAACCCAATCAAAAAGTGGGCCAAGAACTAAACAGGCATTTCTCCAGAGAAGACTTATAGATGGCTAACAGACACATGGAAAGATGCTCAATATCATTCATTATCAGAGAAGTGCAAATCAAAACCACAATGAGGTACCATCTCACACTGGTCAGAATGGCTGCTATCAAAAAGTCTACAAACAATAAATGCTTGAGAGGGTGTGGAGAAAAAGGGAACCCTCTTACACTGTTGGTGGGAATGCAAACTAGTACAGCCAGCATGGATAACAGTGTGGAGATTCCCTAAAAAACTGGAAATCCCACTGCTGGGCATACACGCTGAGGAAACCAGAATTGAAAGAGACACATGTACCCCAATGCAGTACTGTTTACAATAGCTAGGACATGAAAGCCACCTAGATGTCCATCGGCAGATGAATGGATAAGAAAGCTGTGGTACATATACACGGTGGAATATTCCTCAGCTATAAAAAAAGAACATATTTGAGTCAATTCTAATGAGGTGGATGAAACTGGAGCCTATTATATAGAGTGAAGTAAGTCAGAAAGAGAAACACTAATACAGTATATTAATGCATATATATGGAGTTTGGAAAGTCAGTAATGATGACCTTATATGCAAGACAGCAAAAGAGACACAGATGTAAAGAACAGACTTTTGGACTCTGTGGGAGAAGGCGAGGGTGGGATGATTTGAGAGAATAGCACAGAAACATGTATATTATCATATGTGAAATAGATAACCAGTGCAGGTTGATTCATGAAACAGGGCACTCAAAGCTGGTGCTCTGGGACAACCCAGAGGGATGGGGTGAGGAGGGAAGTTGTAGGGGGGTTCAGGATGGGGGGATGCATGTGCACCTGTGGCTGATTCATGTTGATGTATGGCAAAACCCACCACAATATTGTAAAGTAATTAGCTTCTAATTAAAATAATTTAAATAAAAAAGAAGCCACCCGCCAAAGCAGGAGACACAGTTCAATCCATGGTCCAAGAAGGTCCCACATGCTGCGGAGCAATTAAACCCATGCATCACAACTACTGAGCATGTACTTTAGAGCCCAAGAACTGCAACTATTGAGCCCTTGGGTCGCAACTGCTGAAGCCTGTG
>NW_011495072.1:768495-779224 GCF_000754665.1 Bison bison bison | reverse complement strand
ATCTTGGAGGGTTCTTGAGGCACGTGAAAGAAATGCCATTTGTGCAATTTTTGACATAGTGTGTCCATATGGGGGACTCGGGTTAAAGAACTGGAATAGCCTGGAAGGTGCACATGTGCCCAGCAGAGGTTTGGGGTGGGTGGTAATTGTCCCTGGTTTAGATTGTTAATTACCATTGGAATTGGCAGTATCAGGAGAATGCAAGAGGAGGCCCAGTGGCCAGCTGGGGGTGTTGATGGCACATCCAGCATCTTTTAAACGTTCTCCTTTGGATATGATTCTGGAAATGTTGATAAGTGAGTTTTCTTGCCATTGTCCTTTAGTTACAGGGACTGGTAAAGCAGACAGAGTCAGTAGGGGAAGCATTTCTGGGGTGGAGTGTTTCCCTTAAACCTAGCACAGACAAAAGAGCCACTTCCTGGGCGGGGGTGGCTAAGCCAACTGGTAGAACGCAAACAAGAGTTACAACAGCACGTAGGAGTCCAATTCACTACATCATTTTACTTATCTGTCAATGGTGCCTGTCTTCTGAATAGGTATCTCAGGTTTTCCACTGGCTCACAGGTGTATTGTTCTTCTGTTGTGACCTGTGAGATTTTTGGAGGTAAAAGCTTTAGTCTGGACAAATGTACCCAGTTAGATATCCCTTACAATTTGACAGCAGTGGGGGTGGGTAAAATTATGTTATAGGGGCCTTTCTACTTTGGTAATAATTGGTCTTCAGGGAACCCCTCTTTCCAGATTTTAAGAAGAACTTGGTCCCCAGGGTTTCCTTGTGAAGGACTACCCCTTCCACTGTATTTCTGGTGGAGGTGGCAGTGCCTTGTTGTCATAGTCCTGGATTGCCTTCTGAACTTGTCCTAGATTCATAATATTTCAGGGTCTGTTCACTTCTTCATCTAGCAGAATGTCAATAGTAAGAAAAGCCTTCCCATGGGTCATTTCAAATTACTCCTGAGGGTACATGAACCCTAAGGAGTGCAATGTGAGTCTCTTGGCAGTTTTTTTTTCCTAAGGTTTTCTTTAAAGTATGGTTCATTTTCTCTACCTTCCCTGAAGATTGTTGTTCAGCTGCTCAGTCATGCTTGACTCTTTGTGATCCCAAGGACTGCAGCACTCCAGGCTTTCCTGTCCTTCACCATCTCCCATAGCTTGGGGGTGCCAATAAGTGTAACTTGTAGTTTATCCCTAGGGCTGCTGTGAGCCCCTGTGTGATTTTGGGTATAAAAGAGGGATAACAATCACTCAGGGAGACTTTGGAAGTCCACACTGAGGAATTATGTCTTTTATTTTTGCCATGCCATACAACTTGAGGAATCTTAGTTCCCTGAACAGGGACTGAACCCAAGCCCCATGCAATGGAAATAGAGAGTTCTAACCGCTGGACAACCAGGGAATTCCCAGGAATTATTTCTTTTAAAAGGGATTTACAGAGTTCAGTAGCCTTTTCAGACTGGGTAGGGGAAGCATCAACCCATACTGTGAAAGTATCAATGAACATAAGAAAATATTATATCCTGACCGTGGGGGCATTTGGGTGATACCTAACTGCCAGTCTTCCCCCAGGTATGTTGACCTGGCCTGAATAATGAAGGGGGAATTGAATGGGCCTGCGGGTTAGGCCAATCGTAGGCAAGGGTTACTTGTTTTACTGTGTTTTTTGAGTCCCTTCCCTGAAAAACTCTTTCAGTCAACTCCTGTAGTGCATCCCTCCCATAGTGGGTGGCATCATGTAAACTCTTAGCAAGTTTCTATTGTTGGGCTTCAGAGATTGGAACATTGTTCCCCTGTTTATGCTTGCTTTCTCACAGCTCCATTTCTCAGCTTTTCCTTGTTCCTGTGGAGAATACTAGGGACAGCTAGGGAGTCTGGGGGCACAGATGCCAGGGGCCTAACTTGCTCAGGCTCTTTAGTCGAGTTGCCCACTTTGCAGTTCTGCCCGCTTTGCTGTCCCCATGGCTCACAGAAGATCCATCCCTCTGATGGCTCCTACAGTAGATTATTGAAAGAGTCAGAACTAAGTCTTTATGTTTTATGAAAGAATCTCTAGCAGGTAACATTTCTCCAGCTCTCCTAAGTACTAGGGCCACTGTACAGTTAACACAGCAGCTCCCAGTTTTTGATAGAGCCTGGTCACAGGTCATGGGGTGCCGGGAGCCACCATGGGAGATCCCACCCATGACAAGGTCATGTGGAAGAGCCATGACAAGCAAGGCGGATCATGGCTCGAGGGACACCCTGAATCTGCTAGAGGATCTACCCCCAAACCAGAATCTGTCTGTTTTACTATTTTGTGCCTTTCACCAACTCTTCTGACATTAACAGGGGGCTATCGCCGACCACCTTTCTCTGGAAAAAGTCAACTTAGGGCTTTAGTTAATAAGTCTCCTGGGCATGAAAGGAATATTTCTATTTTAACCCCTCTGTTGGCATTCTAGCTTGCCTGACAGGTTTATCCATACTCTTGCAATTAACACACATGATTGTTCACAACTCCCCAACCTTGAAAGGCACGGGAAGCCAAAACATTCTAAAAGTCCTAATGAGCATAGAGCCCTTTGAGGGATGAAAAATTATTAGAATAGATAGTACTGGTAAAGGGCTTCATTATTGGGCCAATGCTTGCTGCCAAGTGCCCATATCTCTTATCCATTGTGCACCTGGGAGTGCATTGGTTAACATAGTTGGAATGTAAAAAAAAAACAAATAGCAGCCTTGGAATTAACCACATCAGACCTTTGAGCTGCTTGGTTCTTCCTTTGTTGTAACTCACTGCACCTTTGCTCCGTGAGAATGTAACTCTGTTTAGCACTTTCTGAGGCTGATATAGATTAGAAATATAAAGAAAAAACACTCCAAGGGAAAATAAGTTTTCTGGTTGAGCAGCCTTTATCAAAAAAGGGTCATAAAATGGCCTCCAAGGCCAGAAGATAATGTACACAACATTGTTTATGGAAAGATATGCAGAAAAAATCCTGGTTTTGATAAAGACAAAACAGGTGTAATGTTTGGGCTGACTCTGTATGACTTTGCATTTTTCATTTCCCTCTATGTACAAGTCAAGGTATAAAAGTTCCTTCTGAAAATAAAGTTATGGGCCTCGCTCACCAAAGCTTGGTCTCCCCGTGTCATTCTTTTTTTCCTTTTCTCTCCTTTTCTCTTTCTGTTCTTCTCTCAGGATGACTCCTTGGAACACAGGAGCTTTATTGGCTTTCTGTGTTAATCAAGGAAGATCAAGCCTCTCTCTTTGCTTTGCTATCCTTTCATCTAAGCCGTCATCCTGAGGGTATGAGGGTATGAGCCATGATCCGCCTTGCTTGTCATGGCTCTTCCACATGACCTTGTCGTGGGTGGGATCTCCCGTGGTGGCTCCCGGCAATGGGGCATTTGATTCTCACCTAAAGACAGATGACAGTGATAGGCTTCAGAAACGAGCTTAGAGTATTTTATTAATAACACAATTAAACTTTACAACAAAGAACTATCTGGGAAGTAGTCTTAGTAAGTACAGACCTCAAAACAGAATCAGAATTTGATGTACACTGAAACAATCTTTTTCTCTTTAAAATTACCCTCGTTTTTACTAAATATAGCCAAATTATAATTTATTTGATTGCAAACTAAGTCTGATTTCAAGAAATTGACCTGGTTACTTATGTACGGTTATATAGGTTATTTTATTGGGTTGGCCAAAAAGTTTGTTTGGTTTTTCTGTACCCTCTTATGGAAAGTGATGACAAGGGCTTATCACAGATTTTGCTGTACAGATTTGGGTGAATCCCTCCCTTTTTGAAGTCTCCTCAAAATACCTTGAGATTCTTAACCTGTTAGGAAGTGGCATTCCTTATTTACCTGATAAAGCTGCTGGGAACCTTAGTTTCCAGTTTCTGGAGGGATCAGGTAGAGGGAATGTTTCAGTTCTACTTAGGGGTGTAACTTACCAAATTGCTGTAAATTATAATTAGCTTGATGGGAAGAGTTTCCTTATATCTGGAAAACACTGAATAAAAGCCAGTAATGTCTCAGACAAAACTGAAATATTATAACCGTATCCTTCAGTTCACTTATTTAGCAGTTTTATAAGGTCATCAAGTTTACCCAATTTAGTGGTATGATATGAAAGTTATAAGAAACCTGTACTTGTCAAAATGCTGTTTCTGTGAATCTTCTTGAAGATGAAGCATTTTTACAAAGCATCAGCTTAACTGTCTATGAATGACAAAACATTTAAAAAGCACAGTTGAACATCTAATAACAATGTAATTGACAAACAAACTTGGTTATAGTAACTAGAAATTGTGACTGATATTTTTATCAGGACATACCAGATTTTTAAGAATTTCATATAATTTCTAGAGTATCTATATCAATAACATTTATCCATATTATGCAACCTAAGAATGTTTAGTACTCATTTGACAATGCTTCCCGTGTAATTTAATATACCAAATAAACCCAGTTAGTTTAGGATCTCTCATTGGGATGCTTCAGCTGGAGGTCAAAATAACTTTAATTAGCATTTGATATTTGAAAGGTATAAAAAAAATACTAAAAAGTTTTAACACACTTGGTCAAATAGGCTCACAGGTCCCTGTGAAACAATACTTATTCATTTAACCAAAGTGACAATAAAAGATTTCAAAGGGCAAATAAGTAACAGCTTAAAATTTAAAAGCAAAGAAGTCTGCACAATCTGTTAGTAAAAGCAGGATTCCAAGAAAACTTTGTTCTCTTAGAGAAAGAAACAAAATCCAGTCCTATGCCATCTACTCTTAATCCATTTACTTAGTTAAAATTGAATCCAATCTTAAGAAAATCCTGACCACGTGCAAAACTCTTTTCCCAATGTTCCTTTTCTAGAAACTTCTCCAACTTTCTGTATCCTATATTATTCTGTCCCTAATTTTCTTTTTCATTTAGAAACAACCAGCTCTAGGACAAAACCACTTCTTACCTTTTAATAAAATGCACTTCCATCCTTATACCTTCATTTACTAAAAACATGTTTCCTATTTTCCTTGCTTACTGAAATGTTTTCCTGATAATTCTTAATCTTAGAGCATTAATTTCTAGCAAAAACTAAGAAACAAGTAATTATAAACTTTCATATCAGCATTTTCTGATCAGAATATCTCATAACCTCTAGAAACATGCATCTTCCCAAAGCATTATTTCTTTCCTCAACATGGTACAAGATATGTGTCTAATAAACACAACATCTGTACTTTCCCTCTTGTAAGAGAAAAATAGGTAAATTTAGACCTGTTTAGCAATTAATATTCCAATATTTTATCTTATTTGAAATGCCCTGAATATTCAATGAGTTCCTATCATTTAACTTAATTCAGTGTCAAGTTACCAAGATTTAGAGAAACTATTTTAGATGGACATTTTCAAAACTTATTATTCCTACGTGTGTGTTTGTGCTCAGTCGTGTCTGACTCTCTGTGACCCCATGGACTGTAGCCCGCCGGGCTCCTCTGTCCATTCTCCAGGCAAGAATACTGGAGTGGGTTGACATTTCCTTCTCCAGGGGATATTCCTGACCCTTGGATCGAACTTGTATCTCTTGCATCTCCTACATTGGCAGGTGGGTTCTTTACCTTTAGCACCACCTGGGAAGCCCCAATTATTCCTATAGAGTTTACCAAAAAGCTGTTATCACTGTTACATTTACTTAAAAGTTTAATTATATCACGTTATTCTCCTCATTGACAGCTTTTATAACAGAAACAATGTGCACTTACTTTCAGTAACTCTAGGAACAATAAAAGTATTTTACTTAATGTTGATGGCTCGAAAGACAGGTCTGTATTAATTAAACCTACAAGCTTAAGCTAACTTTATTCTAGATATTTACTCAATATTGACTGTTTCCCAGGTCACATGATTTCTGGTGAATTTCTTTTGTATTGCTTAGAATCTATATAAATGCTTAATTTACTTTAAGCTAATTAAATACTCATTTACATGTTAATTTTCTAACATGTTAAATAAATATAAATTAATTTTTTACAGGTTAACTTGTAAAAAGTTAACTTGTAAAAGTTACAAGTTAATTTCTAACTTAAAAATTTACAAGTCAGTGTTTACGTTTACAAGTTAATTTTTACATAATGAGACACAGCACTGAAGACCATATAGTTTTCTGGCTTGAGTTTTAAAAGGCTTCTTTCTTTTCCTCCTTAGTCTGGGGGCTACAGATTTTGGATCAGATAGTTCCTGAAAGCCCAGGCAGAACAGTTACATTTTAAAGACTGGAGAGAGAGATGCAAGCTCCTTCCCCCTACTCCCTGTTCTTTAAAGTCCAAGTGAAAGTGGAGAGTGAAAAAGTTGGCTTAAGGCTCAACATTCAGAAAACGAAGATCATGGCATCTGGTCCCATCACTTCATGGGAAATAGATGGGGAAACAGTGGAAACAGTGTCAGACTTTATTTTTGGGGGCTCCAAAATCACTGCAGATGGTGACTGCAGCCATGAAATTAAAAGACGCTTACTCCTTGGAAGGAAAGTTATGACCAACCTAGATAGCATATTGAAAAGCAGAGACATTACTTTGCCAACAAAGGTCCGTCTAGTCAAGGCTATGGTTTTTCCAGTAGTCATGTATGGATGTGAGAGTTGGACCTTGAAGAAAGCTGAATGCCGAAGAATTGATGCTTTTGGACTGTGGTGTTGGAGAAGACTCTTGAGAGTCCCTTGGACTGCAAGGAGATCCAACCAGTCCATTCTGAAGGAGATGAGCCCTGGGATTTCTTTGGAAGGAATGATGCTAAAGCTGAAACTCCAGTACTTTGGCCACCTCATGTGAAGAGTTGACTCATTGGAAAAGACTCTGATGCTGGGAGGGATTGAGGGCAGGAGGAGAAGGGGACGACAGAGGATGAGATAGCTGGATGGTATCACTGACTCGATGGACAGGAGTCTGAGTGAACTCCGGGAGTTGGTGATGGACAGGGAGGCCTGGCATGCTGCGATTCATGGGATTGCAGAGAGTTGGACACGACTGAGCGACTGAACTGAACTGAACTGAAGTAACCTAAGGCTAGAGTCTCAGGCAATATGGGCTGTGTTTGTATTTTAAGGCTTAAAGTGCTCAACCCATACGCACAATGAGGTGGAGACTTGCAGGAGTGATGGGACAGACAAAAGCACATAAAACAAAGATCCTGATACATTCACTGACTGAGAGTCAACATGTATCAATGACAGAAACTTAAAGGCACAAACAAGAAACAAAGACATGGTATTATTGCAAGGTGGCCTCTGGAGGACATTGTCCAGTCCAGCTCCTTTCTCAACTAGCCCTTCTGCCAGCTGGAACACAAAACAGAAAAGTATGGGTGCTGGGAGCCACCACGGGAGATCCCACCCATGACAAAGGTCATGCGGAGAGGACCTGACAGGCAAAGGCGGAACAGGACTCGAGGGATCCCCTGGACCTGCTCGAGCATCTACCCCGAAACTAAAATCTGTCTGTCTACTGTTTATTATATTATGCCTTTCACCAACTCTTCTGACATTTACAGGGGGCTATCCCCGACCACCTTTCTCTGAAGAAAATCAACTTAGGGCTCTAGTTAATAAGTTTCCTGGGCTTGAAAGGAGCATTTTTACTTTACCCCCTCTGTTACTATTTTAGCTTGCTTGGCAGGTTTATCCACACTCCTGCAACTAACGCACATGATTGTTCACAACACCCCAAACATAACCTTCGAGCGATAAAAAAAGCTTTATTAGAATAATACTGCATTGTTGAGCCAATGTTTGCTACCGAGTTTCCTTGTCCTTTACCCAATGTGCGCCTGGGAGTGCATTAGCAAGTATAGTTGGTATGCAAGAAAAACAAGCAGTAGCCTTGGCGTTAGCAACATAAAACCCTTGAGTCAGTAAGTTCTTTCTTTGTTATAACTCACTGCACCTTTGCTCCATAAGAATATAGCTCTGTTTCCTGAGGGGGACTGCAGACTGGAAAGATAAAGGGAAAGCAGGTTTTGTGGGTGACCAACCTTTATCAAGAAAGAGCTACAAAATGTTAACAGGCCACAGGGTCAGAAGATGATGTACACAACATAAGACCCTTGTTTATGAAAAGCTATGCAGAAAATGTCCTGGTTTTGATAAAGGTGAAACTGATGTAATGTTGAGCTGACTCTGCATGACTCTGTATCTTTCACTTCTGGAAATGTGTAACTCAGGGTATAAAAGCTCCTTTTGAAAATAAAGCTACAGACCCGGCTTTATCAGAGCTTGGTCTCCCCGTGTCATTCTTTTTTTTCCTTTTCTCTCCTTTTATCTGTCTGTTCTTCTTTCAGGATGACTACTTGAAGCACAAAGGCTCTCTGTTCACTTTTTTGCCTGGGCTTCTAAGACCCGATCGGGAAGGCGCCCTGTGTCTTCACCAGGGAGAGGGTGTCCTGCGTCCTCACCCAACCGAGAGGGCGCCTGTGGCCTCCGTGAACAGAGCAAGTTCTGTGTCAGGAACTTTATTGGCTTTCTGTGTAAACCAAGGAAGATCAAGCCTCTTTCTCTCCCCTTGTACTTTCCTTATCGCCAATGCCATCATCCTGAGGGAATCCCTGGATCCAACCAGGGCTGGACCCCGGTATATGGGGGCTCATGAAAAAGGTGAGCCAACAAGGAGTCTCCAAGATGAAAACGATGGGAGTGTAGGTAAGAGAGCCAAGGGAAAGGTAAAGGGAGGCGGGGCTGAAAAGACTGAAAAAGAGAAAGAGATTGCTGTTCTAACCCACCTCCTGTGGATGTCTATTCAGGCACCAGACTTGGTGCTTCCAGAATGGGCCAGTGAAGGAGCTAACAGCCTGTCCACTGCCCACCAGGGTCATCAGGCCTGAAACCAGCCAATTGTAGTCATCTGTGGGACTCCAACACCCAGATGGGACCTTCACCTGCACATATATCAGTATATAGAGATAAAATCCCTTATGATTATACACTGGAAGTGACAAATAGATTCAAGGAATTAGATCTGATAAACAGTGCCTGAAGAACTATGGACGGAGGTTCGTGACACTGTATAGGAGGCAGAGATCAAGACCATCCCCAAGAAAAAGAAATGCAAAAATGCTGTCCAATGAGGCCTTACAAAAAGCCGAGAAAAGAAAAGATGTGAAATGCAAATGAGAAAAGAAAGGATATACCCATTTGAATGCAGAGTTCCAAAGAATAGCAAAGAGAGATAAGAAAGCCTTCCTCAGTGATCAATGCAGAAAAATAGAGGAAAACAACAGAATGGGAAAGACTAGATATCTCTTCAAGAACATTAGAGATACCAAGGGAATATTTCATGCAAAGATGAGCTCAATAAAGGACAGAAATGGTATGGACCTAACAGAAGCAGAAGATATTAAGAAGAGGTGGCAAGAATACACAGAACTGTACAAAAAAGATCTTCATGACCCAGATAATCATGATGGTGTGGTCACTCACCTAGAGCCAGACATCCTGGAATGTGAAGTAAAGCAGGCCTTAGGAAGCATCACTACAAACAAAGCTAGTGAAGGGGATGGAATTCCAGTTGAGCTATTTCAAATCCTAAAAGATGATGCTGTGAAAGTGCTGCACTCAATATGCCAGCAAATTTGGAAAACTCAGCCATGAGACTGAAAAGGTCAGTTTTCATTCCAATCCCAAAGAAAGGCAATGCCAAAGAATGCTCAAACTACCACACAATTGCACACATCTCACACGCTAGTGAAGTAATGCTCAAAATTCTCCAAGCCAGGCTTCAGCAATATGTGAACGGTGAACTTCAGATGTTCAAGCTGGTTTTAGAAAAGGCAGAGGAACCAGAGATCAAATTGCCAATATCCGCTGGATCATCGAAAAAGCAAGAGAGTTTCAGAAAAACATCTATTTCTGCTTTATTGACTATGTCAAAGCCTTTGACTGTGTGGATCACAATAAACTGTGGAAAATTCTGAAACAGATGGGAATATCAGGCCACCTGGCCTGCCTCTTGAGAAATCTGTTTGCAGGTCAGGAAGCAACAGTTAGAACTGGACATGGAACAACACACTGGTTCCAAATAGGAAAAGGAGTATGTCAAGGCTGTATATTGTCACCCTGTTTATTTAACTTATATGCAGAGTACATCATGAGAAACGCTGGACTGGAAGGAACACAAGCTGGAATCAAGATTGCTAGGAGAAATATCAATAACCTCAGATATGCAGATACCACCCTTATGGCAGAAAATGAAGAAGAACTAAAGAGCCTCTTGATGAAAGTGAAAGAGGAGAGTGAAAAAGTTGGCTTAATGTTCAACATTCAGAAAACTAAGATCATGGCATCATTCCCATCACTTCATGGCAAATAGATGGGGAAACACTGAAAACAGTGGCTGACTTTATTTTTGGGGGCTCCAAAATCACTGCAGATGGTGACTGCAGCCATGAAATTAAAAGACACTTACTCCTTGGAAGGAAAGTTATGAACAACCTAGACAGCATATTAAAAAGCAGAGAAATTACTTTGCCAACAAAGGTCCATCTAGTCAAGGCTATTGTTTTTCCAGTAGTCATGTATGGATGTGAGTGTTGGACTGTAAAGAAAGCTGAGCACTGAAGGATTGATGCTTTTGAATTGTGGTGTTGGAGAAGACTCTTGAGAGTCTCTTGGATTGCAAGGAGATCAAACCAGTCCATCCTAAAGGAGATCAGCCCTGGGTGTTCATTGGAAGGACTGATGTTGAAGCTGAAACTCCAA
>NW_011495072.1:760232-768395 GCF_000754665.1 Bison bison bison | reverse complement strand
CCAACCAGTCCATTCTGAAGGAGATCAGCCCTGGGATTTCTTTGGAGGGAATGATGCTGAAGCTGAAACTCCAATACTTTGGCCACCTGATGTGAAGAGCTGACTCATTTGAAAAGACCCTGATGCTGGGAGGGATTGAGGGCAGGAGGAGAAGGGAACGACATAGGATGAGATGATTGGATGGCTTCACCAACTCAATGGACATGAGTTTGGGTAAACTCCAGGAGTTGGTGATGGACGGGGAGGCCTGGCGTTCTGCGGTTCATGGGGTTGCAAACAGTCGGACATGATTGAGCAACTGAACTGAACTGAACTGGCATTTGGTCCCATCACTTCATGGCAAATAGATGGTGAAACAATGGAAACAGTGACAGACTTTATTTTTGGGCTCCAGAATCACTGCAGATGGTGACTGAAGCCATGAAATTAAAGACACTTGCTCCTTGGAAGGAAAGTTATGACCAACCTAGATAGCATATTAAAAAACAGAGACATTACTTTACCAACAAAGGTCTGTCTAGTCAAAGCTATGCTTTTTCTAGTAGGCATGTATGGATGTGAGAGTTGGACTTATAGAGAAAGCTGAGTGTGGAAGAACTGATGCTTTTGTGAATGCTTTTGAACTTAATTGGAGAAGACTCTTGAGAGTCCCTTGGACGCAAGGAGATCCAGTCAGTCAATCCTAAAGGAAATCAGTCCTGAATATTTACTGGAAGGACTGATGCTGAAAGTGAAACTCCAGTACTTTAGCCACCTAATGTGAAGAACTGACTCATTGGAAAAGACCCTGATGCTGGGAAAGATTGAAGGCAGGAGGAGAAGGGGACGACAGAGGATGAAATAGTTGGATGATATCACCAACTCGATGGACATGAGTTTGAGTAAGCTCCAGGAGTTGGTGATGGACAGGGAAGCCTGGCGTGCTGCAGCCCATGGGGTCGCAAAGGAGAAATCTGCTGATTTAGCCTGTTCCATCCCAACCAGACTTCTTGGCATCAGGAAAATAAAGGTGAGAATATTAGGATGATCAGACTTCTGGCCACTACAGGATATGAGGTTTGAACCTCTGTTGCTCTCATAAATCTCCGGTCAACGACAGCCTGCTAGACCAAGATCTGCAAGGTGTGAGGCAAGCCTCTCCCGTCTCAGTCTTCCATCAAGGTGAGCCATTGCTGGCCAGCGGGAGCAGGTCTTACAAACCGAGAGGAGTGACACTGTGGCTGTGTGATGCCCACTCCCTCAGAAGGGTAGGACAGAAGCAGGAGAAGACAGAGAGGATGGAGAGAGAAGTAGATGTCAGGGGAGAAAGGGGCAAAGGGGAGGGGAAAGCAGTGAGAGTAAAGGGATAAAGGGCAGAAGAAAAGTTTGCTTGAATGAGGGTACTGAGGCCCTCAGGGGCTGGGAAGGCAGACTTACCAAGTGTGGTGATGCTGAAACTAGAGGTTCAGGAGGCTGCTTGTCACACAAAAGGATGCTGCATTCGGTGGTCCCAGAGGGGCCCAGATCCTCTCCCAGGAAGGGGACTGTGTCTCTTTGCAGAGTGCATGCACAGTGCCCTGCTTTTGCTCCTGCCTCCTCAGAAGAGGCAGTTTGGTTTTTGGTCTTTTTATATCTTGTTCATGATTTGCCCAATTATCCATGCATGCTGGGTTGCTTTTAGTCTCTTATAGTTTCCTTTGTATTTTGTTGCTCTGTCCAGGGCAAGCACTGAAGCAAAGGGTCCCTGGTTTCAGGTCCCAGCCTGTCTCAACCTCGTTTCCTTATTCATTCATAGCAAATGTTCTAAGCGTCCACCCCGTGCCAGGTCTTGCTCGAGTTTCTGGCGACACAGACGCGCTGTGCACTGGCTTCAACCTAGTCCTGCCCAGCCACAGTGCTGGGAGGGGAAGGCCTGTGGTGCTCAGAGAGCTGATCATGTGGGGAATGATCACAGAAGGATAGAGCGCCTCCCTGGGAAAGTGAGATTAGCCATATGACCCAGGGGAGAGGAGGAGTTCTTGGGAAAGGATTGATTAGTGTAAGCAATCAATGCCAGTTTGGTGGAGCTCAGTGAGAGAGGTCTGGGATGGATGGGGGAAGGGCACAGCACTGGGATATAGCACAGTTTGTCAGGGATTTGTGTTTGTACCCTTGAAACTGTGAGATCTGTCCAAAGCGGGAAACAGAATGGGGCCTGTGGTGGGAGTGACAGTCTTATTTGCATTCTGAAATGACCACTTTGGTGCACATGGAGAAGGGACTGAAGAGACTAAGAGAGGAAGTGGGAAGGCCAGCCAGGCACTGGTACAGGGAGACACTGCGACACACAAGAATTTTGAACTGAAGACATTGGAGAATAAGCTTCCCCCCGGCCCCTGCCCTGGAATTCCCTCACCTGTCTAAAAGCTGCTGCTGCTAAGTCGCTTCAGTCATGTCCGACTCTGTGCGACCCCATGGACTGCAGCCTACCAGGCTCCTCCATCCATGGGATTTTCCAGGCAGAGTACTGGAGTGGGTTGCCATTGCCTTCTCCTTGTCTAAAAGCAGAGCCTCCCAAAAGAATTCCAGTGTCCTAAATCCCCTCCCTAGGATCAATGAGAGAAAGATTTGTAATAGGGAAGAACATATCTGACTTCATATTAGATCTGTTTCTTTTACCTTTAGAATATTTTTAGAATATCTTTTTATTAATAACTCAAATAGAATACAAAGGTATTCTATTAATAATACCTTTGTATTCTATTTGAGTTTAAAATATTGCAGATAGCCTGAATACAGCCTGTATACAGGCTAGCCCATTATCAAGGCTCTGACCTTTAAGGATATAACACTTTTCCATTCATATAAAAAGTCGCAAACAGAGTAACATTTGCCTTGTTGGAGCTTTACAGGAACACTGTGATCTGGCTTATGTGGACCAAGAAGTTTGCAACAACCAACCATGCCCCTCCCTCATCTTGCCTTTAAAAATGCTTTGCTGCAACCCTTTGGGGAGTCCCAGGTTTGAGGGGCATGAGCTGCCCTTTATCCTCACGTGACGCTGCAATAAACCTTTCCTGGCTGCAAACTCCGATGTTTTGGCTTGTGTGGCCTCACTGCATCAGGCTCACAAACTTGCTCTTCAGTAACAGGTTGACTCTTTTCACCTGATAACCCAAAGACAGATTGTCACAAAACTTCCAAATAGTCTCCTAAGGATCCAAGACAGATGGGCCCCTGGGCCAGACAGGTGGTGTTTGTCAAGTGGAGTAAAACTGACACTTTGTTCTCACCCAGACACTCCAAGGACAAAGCTAGTGGCAAAAGCTGAGCTCTGCTAAAGTAAAAAGGTAAAGTCACTTCAGTCGGGTTCGACTCTGTGCGACCCCATAGACACAGCCCATCAGGCTCCCCCGTCCCTGGGATTCTCCAGGCAAGAATACTGGAGTGGGTTGCCATTTCCTTCTCCAATGTATGAAAGTGAAAAGTGAAAGTGAAGTCGCTCAGTCGTGTCCGACTCTTAGCAACCCCATGGACTGCAACCCACCAAGCTCTGCCGTCCATGGGATTTTCCAAGCAAGAGTACTGGAGTGGGGTGCCATGAGGTCAAGGAAGACTTCCCTGTCTGCACACGCACAGGAAGGCTTCTTGAGGGTCAAAGAGGGAGGGGGCCTCACTCCATAGTAAGTGTGGACAGGCATGCACCCATCGGCCTCTGTGGTGGGATCCATCTTAGCAAAAAGTGCGCACATATTTGGGGGAAGGTCTTAGGGCAGTCAGGTGTGAAGAAAGAAATGATAAAGGTCAAAGGTAAACAGAGGCCTGGAAGGACTGTCCTATGTTTAAGTGAAGCACCTTTTTGCTGCACTCCTCATTTAGGACATCCACCCCCTTCACCGGATACATTATCTCGGCCCAGCTGCTGACACTGTGGCCCTTAGAGAGGACACCCACATCCTGTCTCTCTGGGTGCGTATTTCTGCCCTGCTTCTCGTAACTAAACTGTCTCTCTGTGTGCTGTCTCCTACATTGTGCTGTGTCTCTAATAAACTTTGTATCTGTTTTTACAGTTTTTGCCTCCTTGAAACCTTGCTTTCAGATGAGAGGGAAGAGCCAGGGAACTTTCCTTCTAGCCTCTGTCCCCTGGTGGTCCAGTGACTAAGATTCCTAGTTTTCATCCAGGCTTTGTTGTCGTTGTTCAGTTGCTCAGTCGTGTCTGACTCTTTGTGATCCCATGGACTGCAGCACGCCAGGCCTCCCTGTCCATCACCAACTCCCGGAGTTTACCCCAACCCATGTCCATTGAGTCAGTGATGCCATCCAACCATCTCATCCTCTGTCGTCCCCTTCTCCTCCTGTCCTCAATCTTTCCCAGCATCAGGGTCTTTTCCAATGAGTCAGCTCTTTACATCAAGTGGCCAAAGTATTGGAGCTTCAGCTTCAGCATTAGTCCTTCCAATGAATATCCAGGCTACTTAAGTTTAATTCCTGGACAGGAAACTTAAGATCTCTCTTTAGGACTGTTCACTGCTCTCCCTCTGAGATCAGATCCATTTATCTTTCTTAAAAGTCACGTGTTTTCCATGTAAGTACTTTTCTCCCCGTCTCTCCTTTGCTCCCCCACTAAATTGGTATATAAGCCTCAAATTCTGTCTAGTACATGAATAAAAACATTTTCTTGCTAATCTGTCTCTTGTTGGTTTAATTCAGGCCCCAAGTACTGAATCTAAGACGGTAGAGAAAAAGGTTTTCTGCCCTGACATATGCAGCTAGGAGAGGGACTGTCCTGGCAATGAAAAGTAAAATGGGTTCAGGACATTCTTTAGAAGATTTTTAATCATTGAGGTCAAGAACGTAACCTAGAGAGACAGCCTGCCTGGGTTCATAATCTTGGCTCTACTACTGTGGCTCAAACTGTCTTACCTTGGGCAAGTTACTTTATGCTTTCTGTGCACTATGTTACTCAATAACTGCAAGACTCTATGATTTAATAATGGTACATTTTTCAAAGCCTGATGGTCTGACCTGCTTGTGGTAGTTCCTGCTGAGGCTCCAAGAATAACCACCTGAACACTGCAGGCTTTCTGGAAAAGGGAATGCGTTTTAGAAACTCTGGCTTTGGCAAATAAAGAAATGCTCTGGCCTGTAAGGTACATGGCTCTTCTGTCTCAGATTCTTGACCAGAGCTAATCACAAGGTCTGACCTCAAGGGAGCAGGTGAGTTAATCTATATAAAATATTCAGCTGTCATTTTGTGAAAGGCTGATGACCAATTGCAGATTATGTTGCAAGGGATGATGTCATGCAAGTGTGTATGCCAGAAGAAGGGTCTAAAGGTATTGGTCTATTTGGACATTAAATTTTTGAACACTTGCTGACTACTAAGAAATGGCCAGAAGAGAAGAGGAGTTTGACATGTTAGGACATTAAAGAAAAGGTGGATTTAAGAATTAAACCATTACATGACTCTTCCAAAAAGCAGAAAACCATTCAAAAGTGACCCAAAATGATTCTGATGTCAAATAAAGCAGATTGTACTGAAGGCCGTTAGACTTGAAGGAAATGTTGCAAATTTTATATTTAAGGGGGGTGGTGGGAGAGAAGGGGCAAGTAAAGGACTGAAAAAGTTTAGTAGCAGTATCAGTAAATCATGTTTTCATATGAGATTTATAGTCATGGAGAGAATAAAGTTCTGTTTCCTTGCCTGAGTTTTATATTGAATGCACTGGTCCAAAAAGGATTTGTATCACAGTGGATGGGACAACATTCTACTCTGAACGGAAAGTAATTCTTTTAGAGACATAATCTGCTTACCAAAACCAGTCTTCGATTCATTTTACTTTCAGTAAAGCATGAAAGCAAAGAACTGCAAAAAAAAAAAAAACTTCAGAATGCTTCTTGGCGTAAGAGGAGCACTATGAGGGTGTTGTTACTTTTATTTTCCGGGAGCACAGTCAGCAGGACGTGGCCACGCCCTCACGGCCACAGCCGACCCTCCACGCCTCTGGTCTGCTCTGCGGGGACCATCACGGCCACTGGGAACCCTGCGACAGGCACGGAGTGGGAGTTGGTGGTTCTGTACTTTTGGATACACTGACCGAGACCAAAGTCAGGACTTACCTGGTGGTACCGTGGGCAAGAATCTGCCTGCTGATGCAGGGGACACGGGTTTGCTCCCCAGGAAGATGCTAAATGCCGAGGCGTGACTGAGCCCACACACAACTACTGAGCCCGTGCTCTAGAGCCTGTGAGCCACAACTGCTGCACCTGTGTGCTGCAACCACTGCAACAACTGGTTTGCCTGCTGAGAGCCTGTGCTCTGAGACAAGAGACGCCACCGCAAGGAGATGCCTGAGCACTGCACTAGAGAAAGCTCGCGCAAAGCAAGGACGTCCCAGCACAGACAAAAATTAAAGAGAAGAAAAAAGACCAGCGTCAACTGGTATAAGCCATTTCCTGAGCCAGCATTAGGCCTGCGGGGACCCAGAAGCTTTCAGGCAGGCTCCTGCTTTCAGGGAACGCCAGTGTGCATTTCCATGCCCACCTCTGACCCAGGGGGCTACAGACGCTATTTGGCTAAGCTTGGGTAATATGTATATTCCACCCTATCCACAATGATAGGGGAGAAATGAATCTTCAAAGGAAAACTTCCATCCAGAAAAGGGACAGAAATTGAACAGGTGAGGGTGAAATAGGCTGAGACCTGGGACCCTTTACAACATCTCCTTCAGCAACAGACTACAAAGAAATGATAAGGGACTGGAAGTAACTGCATGCATGCACAATTGGGGCAAATTATGAGCAACAGGAGACAAAAAAGCCAAAACCCAGCTGTTGCTTCTGAGGTGCCTGGAGCAAAAGTTGGGTATCACATGATCCCTGCACATGAGAGCAGCAGAGTAGGCAGACAGCTAAGCCACCATTCCAGGGTGGAGCCACCAACCCTCTCCTACCCTCATCCCGTGTTAAGTGTCGGGTGGGTGTACTCTCCTTTGGCTCTTGTCTCCTTCTATCAGAGATTCGGAATGGTGGACCAAGTGTAGCTGAAATAGCATTTTATTAAGCTGGCAGTATTTGTAAGGACAAACTAGTTACAGCTCAAGCCGGGAGCAGGCAGCAGACTCCCATGGAGCAAGTGCAGGCCAACCCAATGTCATTTAGTCATTGAGTCGTGCCCAACTCTTTGTGACCCCAAGGACTGTAGCCTACCAGGTTCCCCTGTCCATGGGATTTAAGGCAAGAATACGGGAGTGGGTTGCCATTTCCTTCTCTAGCGGATCTTCCTGACCCAGGGATTAAACCTGTGGCTCCTGCTTGGCAGGTAGATTCTTCAACACTGAACCAAAAAGAAAACCTGAAGTCACCCATAAGCTGCCCCTATTGCGCTCGTTTTGCTTTTTTATAGTTTCCGTCTCCTTCCCCTGGAACCTGATTCGTTACATGCTATGCAAATACGGGGTGGTACCCGTATTTGCCTGATTGCTTACGCCCAAGACCAGAGGTTCTCACTCAGGTCCTGGACTGCCCCTTTCATGGGCCTTTTTTTTTCTTTCCCTTTTCCCTCTGCCTGGTTCCACCATTTTGGACTCTTTTTTTCTTTTTCCTGCTATTCTAGTTACCTGACATAAGAAACCAGTTCCGACGGCCTTCTTGGCTGGCCTTTTACCAATTTCTATTGATTAAAGAGTCCACGAGCCCAGGTGTTAACACAGGGACTGGGGAGTGCACAATCCGGGGGTGGAGAGGGGCTTTAGCCCCCTTTTCTCTTCAGAATTCTCTTCTAAGGAAACCTCAGCTCCTTCCCCAGAACTGCGTGGGGCGGGGAGGTGGTGGTGGAGAGGGTGGCGCCCTTCTCTGAAGCTGTGACCCATGCGCTGTGATTTCTCCCCACCTGACACAATTTTAGCCAGGGCGCAGTGGCTGCCATCCTGCCAACTTTGGCGTGACCTCCAGGGCGCTCAGGCTTCGTGCCTCTCCTGTCCTCTCCTCTCTCCTTAGCTCAGGGCCTGCCACACAATAGCTCCCGGGCGCCAGGCAGAGCAGGATACTGAGCACCCAGCATCAGGGCCTGCCAAGGCCACCGCACGCCCTTCTCTTGTCCAGTCGCTTGCGTGAAGCCCAGGCACACCCTTTCCCCCCGCGACAGAGCGGCTGGAACACCGAGACCCCCCGGCACTGCGGCTGCCCACCTCGGCTCGCGGCACC
>NW_011495072.1:755543-760132 GCF_000754665.1 Bison bison bison | reverse complement strand
GAGTTAGGGTTACACGATGAAAGGCACGCGCTACGTCCAACATTCGACCCCGCAAATACTACCCGAGCTCCCCAAAAGTTCAGGCGCTGGGACCCAGGCTGAGCAAAAGGGGTGCCCTGCGCCAGGAGCAGAGGGCGCCCAAGGCCTTGGGGGAGCTAGCTGTTACCAAGAGGCAGCGGCTGGTGGGGAGCCTGGCAGGAGGGCGGGACTTCAGAGCACAAGAGAACGCCACATAACTTTTCCAGAAGGTTTTCGAAAGGAGCCGGGGAGAGGAGGGACACTGACCGGACCCTGACAAGCAGCGGCCGTCCGTTCCACGTGATCCTAACCTCCGAACCCGTCAGGAAAGCGCCTCTCCCCGCTCCCGCCCCTCTCGCGGCTCGGCCGGAGAGGCGCTCCTGGGAGGCTGCTGCCCGCAGTCCAGCTGGGACCCCCGGAACCCCTCTGCCTTGAGCGGCCGTCCCCCAGCCCGGAAGGCCCAGGCACCACCGTGGGTCTCCGCCTGCGACAGCAGATCCCGTCAAGGGTCGCCCCACCATTTCCTCAAGTTCCGCGCCCCCACACCTCATGGCTCCTGCCTTGATTCTCCCAGCCTTCCGCAGTCCAGCTGGACCTTTCCTTTGGAGGGGCGCCCGGGGGCAGGTCTCCAGTGCGGGCTGAAAAGGCCCGCGAGGGGCCGGGCTCTCGGATCCCAATCGCGACCCTCCTCCGAGCGCCCCGCCCACCCTCCGGCCAGGGGCAGGGTCCACGTCACTTTGTCCAGCGGTTTAGGGCACCTGCGACCGACTACACCACTGGTCTGCCGCCTAGAGCGAGGTGTTCGCTCCCTGTCACTGCGGAAAAACCGAAGCCCCTGCCGGCTTTTCAGTACGGCAGTGACACCGCCCGGCACCGGCAGTCCAAGGACACGGACTGGAGAAGGGTTTGGCCGGCGGACGGCGCTTGGGGTCGGCTCCAGCCTCCCCCCAGGGGCCCGCTGTTCCCCTCTAGTGACTCCGCAGCCCGAGCTCCGGCCGCACCCCTTTCGGGCCGCCTGTTCCTCCCCGGCAGGCGCGCTGGGCCTGGGTCTCAGCGGGAAAGGCCCCTGGCGCCGCCCCTAGGCCTCCCTTCCCGGGTTCCGCGTAGGTGAGCGCTGTCGCCACTGCCCTCTGCGCAACGCCCCACTCCGCGCGCGCCGCCCCCACGACCCCCACAGGGACTGACGGCCCCCAGCTCCCGTCTAGTGCGAGCAGCCCAGCCAGAAGGGAGGCAACAGCCAGGCAGGAGGGCCCCGGGGCCCCCCGAGGCCCACAGCTTGGCATCACCTAACTCTCCAATCAGGTCTCCTCCGTACCTTCATCTCCTTTTCCCCAGGGCCACTGACTTTTTTAGCTCCTGTTCTTTAAGAAGCTTCCCTCCTGCCTCCATGATTCCCTGTGGGCTGAGCTGTGCGCTTTTAGGGCTAAAAAGGGGTGATACCCAATGCCTGGGGATTTTTCCGAGGGTGTGGTCAGGGAAGGCCCGACTGAGGTGACATTTAGGGTGAGAGGTTACAGTGGGGAGGCAGTGGGGAAAGCGGCCTAGGAAAGGGGAGGAGCCAGGAAAAAGTCACCAGGTTGAGTATTTGGTTGGGAGAGGGTGTGTCCCTTCCCTGTTAGGGAGAGGAAGAGAATAGCAGACAGGACCCAGGGCCCTGTGGCCTGGAGGCAGCCTACTCATCACACTGTTTTCACGTGGAGAAACAAACTCAAACCTTGGGCCTAATGTTGGGGTGGGGAAAAGCTTGATTTCCTGTAATGTTCCATATAAATGGTGGCCCAGAGCAGCTCAGTCCGACTCTTGCATTGGGTTTGTTTCTGGCTGCCCCACCACACACGTCTAAGCTTGGCTCCACTTGGCAAAGAAAATAAAGGAAACAAGAAAACTATTGTCAAGGGATGGGATTGGGACAGGTTGGGTGGGACCTGGGAACTTTTGCTGCAGCAGTGCAATGTTTGTGCCTGGACACACTTCTCAAGCAACAAAATACAAAGAGACTATCATTGTTTAGTTGCTAAGTCATGTCTGACTCTGCCACTGCATGGACTCCACCAGGCTCCTCTGTCCATGGGATTTCCCAGGTAAGAATACTCGAGCAGTTTGCCATTTCCTTCTCCAGGAGATCTTTCCAACCCAGGGATCAAACCTGAGTCTTCTGCTTGGCAGGCAGATTCTTTACCACTGAACCACCAGAGAGGCCCACAAAGAAATTCTTAAGGGACTAAAACAGCTATGTGCATACAGTAATTGGGAAAAATTATAGACACAAAAGGTACAAAAAGACAGAAAAACCAACTGCCACTTCTGAAGAGCCAGCAGAAATGTAGTACTGCACATGCCCCTCTCCTGCATTCAACACCACATAAGGGGTGGGCAAACCACCCAAACCACCCCTCCAGTCAGGCCCCTGGATACACCGCATACCCTCACCCCCATATAAGGAACAAACTCACAGCCCCCCAAGGAACCTGTTCCTTGTTTTCCCTCCAGTCTGCTGCAGCAGGGGCCCCAGTAGAGCCTCCTCCTTGGATCATGGGGACAGATTCTGGTTGCCAGCTGTCTGCCACCCTGGTATCTACTTGCTCTTTTGGCCCCCGGGGCCTGAAGAGACCCATGCAACAGCTCCCCACCTTGACTGCCTGCCTGATAAGATGTCATTGAAGTGGGTGGCAGCAAGGGGGCTGGGGATCCCCTTGTTATGACGGCTGATCATGGGATGCTGACTCACTGCCGGCCAGACCATCTGACCACAAGCGCAGGCAGAGAGGGCCCTGCCAGGGAGTTCCCCGGCTGCCGCCTTGTTTACCTCTAGCAAGGCTTGGAGGAGGGGCGGGGGAGGGCAAGGCTCAGGAGTGAGGCATGCTGGGAAGGCCAGAACTCGGGCTCCCCAGCTGCGGGTGGTCTGCCTGCTTGCCAGGGCACCATTTCCTCCCACCCACCTTCTCCCTGAGCTTTCCATTCGTCCCTGCAAACCTACCACTGTCTCAAACATCATAAGGCTAGAAAGCAGATGTTTTCCTAGGGGCAATCTCTGTCTCAGCTGCCTCTATGTAAACACAGAGTCCTTCCTGAAATCTGAGGTTCCCTAGAACCACAGGGCTTTGGTGGTGAACCCCTCACACTCTCAGCTGGGGACGATGACGCTCTGGCAGGGGGTCAGGAAACCAGCTCTTGCCTTGCCCAGGGCTGAGTGACTCTCAAGCTGCTGAGTCACACAGGGGCGCCTGTGGGCCACTACAGCCTCCACCCAGCACTGCTCCCTCTTTGTCGCTTGACTCTGTCTGCAGGGCAGTAGGCAGAGAGGGTCCTTTCCTAGGCTCAAAGTAGGGATGCTGGGAGAAGCCTGAGAACAGACTGTCCTCTCTATAGGGTTCTGGACAGTGGTTCAAAGCCTTCCTACTCTGGAGCTCTCTGGGAAGGACAAGCCACCCCTGTGAACTGGTCCCAGTTGTGCTTCCACAAGCATGGCACCCTTGTATCTGACTAGCCAAATCCAACTGACCTTCCTGTGGTCTCCAGGTTTCCCATTATTCCTTTAAGTTTTACCTGCTTCCACAAACCCCACCATGAAAAAGCATGAATTTGACTCAGCAGGTTTGACCTTCTACTCACAGAACCATACCTGGGAGGGTTCATAGGGTGACATAACTTCCCGACTACCTTCTTCTAAGACACTCATCCCAACCCCTTCCCCCAGGCTGTTTGAACAGGTCACTTTAGTCACATAAAGCTGGAGATGCCCAGCACAGGAAGGAAGTAGGCTGTTGATCTGCCTATTGGGCTGCCCATGAGGCCAACAGACCTGAGACCCCCTCAGGCCCTTGGGTACCACCTGATGACAAATGGGTGTCCAGGCAGCAATGGCGAGTCTTTTAGGGAGCATTGAACATTTGGTGGCTACTGAGGCTCCAGGAAGCCTTAGCAAGCCCTCTGTGTCAGGTGGGGGTGGGAATATTTTGTGCTGTCCTGGCACCTCTCAACTCTACCCTCTGTCAAACTGGGAGCTCCTCTGCTGCTTGCGCTTCAGTTGGGAGGGTCTGTCCCTCCACTCAGTAAGGGGCTGTCATGGAGGATGCTGGGGATGGTGGAGTGGGCTGCCACCTGAGAGGCTGATGGCTTCAAAGGGAGGGGCTTCTGCCAAGAGTGGCAATGTCAGGACAGCCTCCCAGGAGCCAATTTGTTCTAGATGGCGGTGCCCGCTGAGCGCCTAGAAGCTTCCTGGCTTCGGGCTTCTGTCGCCCACCTTCCTCCTGCACTGGGCATCTCCAGGCCGCCTGGGTTCTGCCTTGCTGAGTCACAGCCAGAACCAGACCTGGGACGGGTCTCCAGGTGAAGAGGCTGGCTAAAGATCTTTGACGTCGGAGTAGGGGGCTGGCCTCTTGGGGTGCCTGGTGCATTAGGGGCAGTGAGGAAAGGGGGCGGCAATGAGGGGGGCAGTGAGCCTAGGGCTCCCGGAGGGCGGCTCGCGAGCCCCGGCCGGGCGCTGAGGCCCCGCCCCCAGAAAGCGCCGGGGGGGCGCGGCTTCCCTCGTCTCTACAAAAGCCGCGCGCCTCCGCCCGCTGTTGCCCAGC
>NW_011495072.1:716960-755002 GCF_000754665.1 Bison bison bison | reverse complement strand
GGTGTCTGGCGCCTCCAGGCCCTCCCGGCGAGTCTCAGGCCTGGCGGCGTGAGAGGCCTCCTCCTCCCCGCGGTGATAGTGCAGATTTTGGCGAGGACGCAGGGCGTCCTCACCTGCTCCCCCAGCGCCTCTCGGGTTACACCGACTCCTGGGTGCCGCAGTCCGGGTCTGCCAGCGCCAGGTGGGGTTGTGGAGAGAACCCGGAAGAGCCGGGGCGGGCAGACGCGGAAGGGCCGGCGGGGAGAGCGGTGACGCCGTTAAACGGGAGGCTAGGCGCTCGGTGGTGCGGCCTGGCCCGCAACTCGCGGGCGGCTGGCACAGGTCGGGCGGCCTCACGAACACCTAGGGCTAGGCGGAATCCAGACGTTATCTCACTGGCAGTGATGAGAGGCACAAGAGAAAACGTTTTTAGAAGTAATGGTGTAGGGACAGAGCCCGGGAGGCAGCTGTTTCTAGCTGCGCGGGTGAGAAGCTGGCTGCTGGGTGTGGGGTTAGGGGAGGTTGTTGTGCTGGGAGGGAGGCGGGCCCGTGTACGTGGGGCGGTACTAGGACCTTCCTCTGGACTGCTGCCAGGCTCCCAACTTTTTTTTTTCAACCTGTTTAAAAATTAGCGATTTTATTGAGCTACCACCCCATGGAATTCGTCCATTTAAAGTGTACAGTTTTTACCATTTTCACGGATTTCTGCAGCCACTATCACAGTCATCTGGGAATCTTTCCATCACCTTCTGAAGAAACTCTGTACCCTTTAGCTATCCTCCCATCCCATGCTTCCAGCCGTCAGATACCACTAACCTACTTTATGGATTCCCTTGTTCTGGGCAGTTCATATAGAAATATGTAGGTTTCTTTTATTTGGCATGTTTTTACGGTTCACATATGTTCAGCATGTATCAGTATTTCATTCCTTTTTGTGGCTGAATAACATTCAATTTTATGGATACAGCACATTTTGTTTAGCTGTTCATTAGTTGATGGACATTTGAGTTGTTTCTGGCTTTTGATTCAGCCACTGTTTTTATGGTAGATGTTGCATCTGGTGACCCACAGACCTGATCTAGCCTGCAGATGTATGGTGTGGTTTGTCCTGCATGGTGGTGTTTTAAACCATTTGCGCCAACATCTAAAAATTGGAGACTACATACTAATACATAATTTTAACTTTGTTGGGGGCGGAAGCAGGCAGATGTATTCTGCTTTAGTCTTCTAAGCCACAAGCGGTCCAAGGGGAGCAGGTCTTAGGTGGGGATCTCCACGTTGACATGGGGACTGGTCTGGCTGGATGTGCACAGAGATAGCAGCCTTCTGATGGGGCAGCTGGCCCAGAGGCAGGGCATAGTGGGCAGGGGCTGCCACTGCACACTGCTGCTGGCGCGTGTCCGGGGCTGGGCTGGAGCCCCTGCCCTCCTGGCAGTGGCAGAGTGAGTGGGTGGTCTGCCCTCAGCCCTGCTTCTCTCTGGGCCAGACAGGTGGGCTTCGGTTTATAGCCTTGCAAGGGCCCTTCAGCACCAGCCTCAGCCCTTTTCAGCAGCTTGTGTCCAGCTGAGACATGCTGGGGCTCACGTTCTGTCTTTTAAACAATCTAGATGAGGATGGGGACTTGGTTGCCTTTTCCAGTGACGAGGAGCTGACGATGGCGATGTCATATGTGAAGGATGACATCTTCCGCATTTACATTAAAGGTAAGGGGCTGCTCTGGGGTGCTGCCTAAAGCCTAGTGCTCCCTGCTGAGTGCAGCTGGCTTGAGGTTATGGAGAAGTTCCTCCAAAGAAGGGGTGAGGAGACTGGGGCTCTTTAAGACAGGACCACAGTCATTACTCTGCTTGACCTGAGAAAGGAGTCTGTGTCCACCACAGGGGGTGAGGTTGGAGGGTCTCTGGGTTCACTCTTCTTGAGGGGGGTTCCCTCTTGATTGCGATCATGGGCCAGGGCAGCTTTGGGGTTTAGTTTAGTGCGGGCCAAGACCATAGCCATATGGACACAGCTCTCTGGTGCGTTGCTCCTGCCTGGGCCACACGTCCCCAGGTCACAGGTGCAGGGATTGGAGCCTCTTAGCAGGTTCTGAAGCTGCTTTGTTACCGTCAGTTGAGCATCTGAATTCTGGGTGGGTTCAGTGCCTGAAGGGTGGCACTGTGGGCCTTCTGACTGATGGCCCCGAGTGCGATTCTTCGCGGCTCACCGAGAGTCTCGGCTCTCCACCCTGCCTGCAGAGAAGAAGGAGTGTCGGAGGGATCAGCGCCCCTCATGTGCCCAGGAGGTGCCCAGAAACATGGTGCACCCCAACGTGATCTGTGACGGCTGTAACGGGCCCGTGGTGGGGACGCGCTACAAGTGCAGCGTCTGCCCTGACTACGACCTGTGCTCCGCCTGCGAGGGCAAGGGCCTGCACCGGGAACACGGCAAGCTGGCCTTCCCCAGCCCCATTGGGCACTTCTCTGAGGTGAGTGGGGCCTCCCTGTGGGTGGGCACCGGGTAGCAGGAGCCCCCTGACTGGCACCACCTTACCCCTCTGCCTGCCCCTTCCTAGGGCTTCTCTCACAGCCGCTGGCTCCGGAAGCTGAAACATGGGCACTTTGGGTGGCCTGCCTGGGAGATGGGCACACCGGGGAACTGGAGCCCACGTCCTCCTCAGGCAGGGGATGCCCACCCTGGCCCTGCCACGGAATCAGGTGAGGATTGTGTCTGCTGGCCTCTGAAGGGTGAGATGTGAGGGCCAGCAGAGCTGGAGGGCTTTCCCTGTGTCCTGAAATCCTGCATGCCTGTGGCTGGCCTAGGCACTTCGTGGCCATTCGTGCATTTAATCCTCATAAAATCCTGCAAAGTGCAAGCATCATCTCCATTGTACATCTGGGAAAACTAGGTGCCTCGGTGCTCAAAGCCACTAACGCACCTGCCCTGGTGGCCCTCACATGGAGATTCGGGAGGTCCCTCCAGCACCTGCGTCTCCACAGTCTGCTCTCTTCTTCTTCATGCTAGTTGTTCGGAAAGTCAGAGCCAGATCTGCTCAAGTCTTGTAAAACAGTTCCCAAGTTAAAAATTTACACATAGCTTGCATTCTGAACTTTTAGATTCTAGTTCTATTCTGATTTTATTACCACGTCCTTTGATTTACCTTGTCTTTAGGGACAAAGATGAGGGTATTTGTTTGATTTGAGTAAATAATACTTTTTGGGGGGGAGGGGTAAATAATACTTTATACTGTGTGTACAGAGTTTCTAGGCACCAGGAATGTAGATGAAGGGGGAGTGGTGTGAAAGACAAAGGGGCCCAGGAGGTGGCCTAGAGAGGGGGAGAGAGGGAAGCAATAGAGTATAGGCTGCTGGGACCAGGCCCCCGGAGTAGGGCTTCTGGGACAGACAGGACTGTGACAGGTTTCAGTCATTGAGAGAGATGCTTTGAATTAAAAGTATCTTTGTTTTTTGAAACCAAAGCCTCTGGTCCATCGGAAGATCCCAGTGTGAATTTCCTCAAGAACGTAGGGGAGAGTGTGGCGGCTGCCCTCAGCCCTCTGGGTAAGTGCCCCTCCTTTGACATCAGCAGAGCATTTGGTAACCAGAGTGTAGGCGGCTATTCTGTGGCTTTCAGTTGGGATACTGCAGAGGAGGGGCAGCTGATGTGTCCTTGAGACCAGTAAGGATTCGTTGCTTCAGATCAATCAGTCTTGACCAAGTGCTGCACCACAGGCCACTTGAGGTTGAACTCCCTGACAAATTCTTCAGCTTTCCACACAGAGTGAAGTGGAATCAGCCAAGAATCAGCCAGAATTTGGTTGGGTAATCCCACTAGGGAGGGTGACCGGGCTCAGTTTAAAGGCTGCCCTTCATCTTCTTCCTGCTTGTCCTTTGGGAGAAGACCAGTCCGTATTTCTCCTTACTTGAGCCTTGGGGTTTCTTTAAGGACTTAAGTGAGTAGTTAACTGAGATGGCCATATTGCTTTTCTTCCCTTTTTTGCAACCTCCAACCTTGCCTGGTGCTTCCTAAGAACTGGGCTTGTGCCAGTGCCAGAGAGAAAGGAGTAAGGGAGGGAGGTTCTCGTGTCCACTGCTGGATTCCCAGTGTGCAGGCCCAGGGTAGGTGTCTGGGTGGGTGAGCTGTGCACCTTCATAGTGTGACCTGGCCCAAGGCTAAAACCTCTAAAACTTCAGAAAGCACTTGCTGGGTTGTGGCCATAAGAATCAGCTGATGAAGGTGACTTACGATGGATCCATGATATCATCTTTGTGACTGCAGTGGCGGGAAGTGTCTACCTGGTCTGTCCAAAAGTTGTGTCCAGTGTCTGAAAGAATGCTGTAGCAGGGTCCCCAAGCTCACCCACCACCCGCCCTGTGGCTCACAGAGCATGACTGCCATTGCTTCCAACCGGAGGTCATTTCTGCTGACGAAGCAGCTTTGAAGTAGCAGTGACATCTTGGCATTGCTGCTACATGAAATAGCTCAGATCTCACATGGTTTCTGTATTGGAGTTAAAGACTCTTGAGTGAGTGAGGAAAAACAATTGCTATATTTAATGCTTTCTAAGGAGGGTAACTGGAGAAAGACATGACAACCCACTCCAGTACTCTTGCCTGGAAAATTCCATGGACGGAGGAGCCTGGTGGGCTACAGTCCATGGGGTTGTGAAGAGTCAGACACGACTGAGCGACTTCCCTTTCACTTTTCACTATCATGCATTGGAGAAGGAAATGGCAACCCACTCCAGTGTTCTTGCCTGGAGAATCCCAGGGATGGGGGAGCCTGGTGGGCTGCCGTCTATGGGGTCGCACAGAGTCAGACACGACTGAAGTGACTTAGCAGCAGCAGCAAGGAGGGTAACACTGGAGTAGTGATGAAATAATTGGGAGATAGGTTATTCCTAAACTCTGCCACTCACTCAAGACATAGTGAAGACGTAGTAGGATTTTAAGTAATCCCAACTAATGGGTTGTTACTTAGAGGCCCACAGAAAATTTTTCTTTGGAAGATAGTAAATGGACAGTGGTTCTCAAGTCCACTGAACATCAGAATCACCAACGAAAGGTTGGTTTTTATTTGATTTTAATTTTTTTTTTGTGGGAGGGTATATATTTTGGTAGATGGAAACTATTAAAACGGATTATCCTGAATAAAAAAGTTTTCTTTTGAAAGAATGAACAAGATAACTTGGGAAGTCACAAAACCACGTCTACGTTCAGGTAGGAGACTTTAAAACAGTGAGGAGTTCCAGGTCCCTTGATTCGTTAAGTGGGTTTTGGGTAGGGCATGAGGGGTCTGTGTGTTCTGAAGGCTTCCCAGGAGACTGTCACACTTGCTCTCCATCCTGAGACCTATCTGAGTGGATTCTCCATTCAGGATACCAGGGAATAATTTTAGAAGTGCTCAGAGGTCTTTGGCAGTAAGAATTAAGGCCTTCTCAGGTCTTTCAAAGTGGATGGAGTGCTTTCTGCTAACTCAGGAGGAGTCTGGAACCCTACAAAACAAGTTTCATTGGAATGTGTTTCTGAGTAGCTATTGAAGAGAGCCATTCGAGGAATGGATTAAACTCTCTTTGGAGTTACGGGTATTTATTTTCCTTTCTTTTGAGGAACTAACAGGATGACTCAGTCTACTAATTGCCTAGAAGGGAACGTTAGTTCCAAGAGCAGGGGCCCAGAGGGAGGTAACCACTAATACCTCTCAGAGGGCAGTCTGTGCAGTGAGTCAGCGACTAAAACGTTTTCTTGATAAGTGTGATAAATTTTGTGATAAGCGGCACTGTGAGAGCCAGCTGAGCAAGAGCATGAGCCCAGGGCTGTACTGGCTGGAGGTCACAGCCACGGACACCTAGGACGTAAAGCAGCAGGGCCGTGGAACCTTCCACAAACATCCCCTACGCAGAGGCTTTGGCTAGCAGGGCAGAGATGTGGTACAGTCTTTTAAGCCCTGAAGTCTCAGATTATCATCAAGTTGGAAAAGCTAGTTCAATAATCTCAGTAATCCATTACAGAAGAGTTGCATCATTCACCCATTTTAGAAAGTATATAGGTGTCCATTGTACTGTTCTTCTGTCTTTTCTGATTATTTGAATGTTTCATAATGAAAACTGCAGGGGAAATGGAAGAAGGAAAACAATGTAAATATTGCAGATAGGGGTACCAGTTGCTAAGCCTGCTTTTATTTTCTCTGCTTGCTCCTCATACTCTACTTAAATAATAGTGAAGGGGTTAAACAAAATTAGTAAAGCAACATGGATCATGAAAAAGGGAAAAAAGTAATGGAGGACAAGATAAAACCATCTCATCAAACTTTGGAAGATGGAAAGTGCATGGAGGAAAGTAACTAAGGTGGGATAATCTGAGGATTAATCCTGGTGGCCCAATACAGGATGAAAGAATTCCAGAGAGAGAACAGCGTAAACTGAAGGGAGGAAATGGACAAACACGAGACGGTCTCTTGGCACTAGGACACTAACCTCTGGATTAAAAAGGGCCCCAGATGCCTTGGACAAGGACTGAAAAAGACCCCATGCCAGAGCTTAAAATTGTCCTGTCAGAACCCTTGGGGCAGAGACTCCTGAAACTCTGAAGGCTGCTGTAATAGCTTGGGAACTTAAGGAGCACATTAAGAGCTAGAAGACACTGACTTCAAAAGTCTCCTCTAAATCTGATTTTCAGCCTTGAATTCTGTACCCAACTAAAATGATCAAGTGTGGGAGCAAAACAAAGTTGTCAGGAATGAAACTGACAAGGTCTTAATCATCTTACCTGGGCTTGAACTGTCTCTCTGGCCAAAATAAAGAAACAAGCCCAGAATGAAGAAAGATGGTGGGTACTGGAAAATGGTACCCACCAGATGAGAGTGACAACGGTAGTTGCCAGGATGGAAGGAAGGCACAGGTGCTGTGCCTCTGGTCAGAGAGCTGCCTGTCCAGGCTGGAGCTGGAGGCTCCATGCCTGCCTGGGATGGTCTCCAGGGGAAAAACCAGAACGGATGGGGTATCTGATACACTTAATCTGTGTAGAAAACGCTACAGAGAAGCTGTGAGAGAATATGGGGAAAGTTACTAAGTGAAAAAGAAAGCATCGTTACTGCTATAAATACAGAAAACTCTGAGGAAATAAGCCCACTCCTTAGCCAGCAAAGAACACTATATATATAGCGGCACTAACATAAACACTGAATATTGTTTTTACCAAAATGTGAGTTTTTGAAAGGATAGGGGAAGTGTTGATCATCTAGAGTTAGAAATAAATGGTAAACCTAAGTAGTCAGGAAAGACAGAAAAAGCACATTGTCAGTTAAAAGTTGTCTCTGGAGGGTGGGCCAGGCTGTGTGGTGGGGGCAGGGAATCTATATTGCTTTCTAAATTTTATTGAAGTCTGCTGCTGCTAAATCGCTTCAGTCGTGTCCGACTGTGTGTGACCCCACCAGGCTGCCCCGTCCCTGGGATCCTCCAGGCAAGAACACTGGAGTGGGGTGCCATTTCCTTCTCCAATGCGTGAAAGTGAAGTCACTCAGTCGTGTCCGACTCTTGGCAGCCCCGTGGACTGCAGCCTACCAGGCTCTTCCGTCCATGGGATAGTTGATTTATAATGTTAATTATACTGTATAGCAAACTGATTCAGTAACACATATATGTATTTTCCATTATGGTTTATCATAGGATATTGAATATGGTTCTCTGTGTTATACAGTAGGGCCTTGATGTTTATCCATCCTATAGTTCTTAAAATTTTTTACATTTACCTGTGACTGCACTGGGTCTCCTGCTGCGTGCAGGCTCTCTTCAGTTGGGGCGAGTGGGGGCTGCTGTCTAGTCCTGCACAGGCTTCTCACTGCAGTGGCTTCTCCTGTGGAGCACCGGCCGCAGAGTGCAGACTTCAGTAGTTGTGACACTCGGGCTCAGCACTTGCAGCTCACAGCTCCAGAGCACAGGCTCGGTGGTTGTGGCACACGGGCTTAGTTGCTCCGTGGCATGTGGGATCTTCCCAGACCAGGGATCAAAACCATGGCCCCAGCGTTGGCAGGACGATTCTTAACTATTGGGCCACCAGGGAAGGCCCGTTCTTTTGAAATTGCTTCATTCTAAGACATGGGGCGTGTCCTTGGAGAAAGTAAAACGAATTATAACATAAGCCCAGTGAGTGTGCCCTCCCTGCCCTTCAGTGAGCGTGTGCCCAGAGTGTGAGAGATTGGAGGTGGACACGCCGTCTCATGGGTCACACAAAGCTCGCATGGGCTGCCTGCCTAAGCAGGGGTAGCGTGTTCAGCGTGCGTGTTTTTCACATCACTCGGCGCCTGCACGCAAGTGGATGCCTCAAGTGAGGCCAAGAACGTCCTCCGCACTGCGGTGCAGGTGGCTCTGGCTGGCTGTGTGGCACAAGCTCTCACCCTGTTCTGAGGGCTTGGCCGTGCCTGCTGTGCAGCTGCTGTCCTGCACGGTGAGGGGAAGCAGAGTCTGTTTACGGACTTCGTGGGTCTGAAGCTGACCTGGGATGACGTTATTAATCAAGTGTTTGTTTCCCCCCCGGCTTCTAGGCATTGAAGTCGATATTGATGTGGAACACGGAGGCAAGAGAAGCCGCCTGACCCCCACCTCTGCAGGCAGTTCCAGCACAGAGGAGAAGTGTAGCTCTCAGCCAAGCAGCTGCTGCTCTGACCCCAGCAAGCCAGACAGGGACGTGGAGGGCACAGCACAGTCTCTGACGGAGCAGATGAATAAGATCGCCCTGGAGTCAGGGGGTCAGCATGAGGCAAGTGCCCCCCTAACACATCCGGAGCTTCTCCCAGCACCTGAGTCACAGCCCCTCCCCGGCACTCACACGGCCAGCAGAACCCATTTCCGTTGAGTTGTTGGTGGCATTTAAGTTGTCCTGTGAACCCTCCACTAGAACTCTGTAAAGCAGAAGGACTCTTGCTAGTCCTGCGTGCCCTGTCTCTCGCAGAGCTGAGACTGTGGTCAGGTGGCCTGTTGTTCTCATTCTTGTGCTCACTGGGGCTTTGTTTCAGGAACAGATGGAGTCTGATAACTGTTCAGGAGGAGATGATGACTGGACTCATCTGTCTTCAAAAGAGGTGGACCCGTCTACAGGTGAACTGCAGTCTCTACAGATGCCTGAGTCTGAAGGGCCAAGCTCTCTGGATCCTTCCCAGGAAGGACCCACAGGACTGAAGGAAGCTGCACTGTACCCACATCTGCCACCAGGCAAGGGATTTCGGATTGTTGTGTATTACTCCCTTTTCCATTCAGAGCCTCCTATCACTTGCTTCTAGCAACACAGACAGGCATTACCTTCTCTACTGCAGGGCTTGTCTATTGATGTAAGAGAAATCTAGGAGTTGGTTTTGTCCTCTGCGTCTATACTGAGCCTTAGTACGCTCAGCTAGTTTTAGTAATTTCTAGAACTTAACCCACAGACCCAGAATTATGAAGGCAGATGTGATATGGCGGCAGCACTGGCTCTGGGCACTGCCACGCACTGCTGAAAGTGGAGTCGGAGTCCCATCTCCACTGTTTGCTCATCGCAAGTGCTAATCTCGGAGCAGGGGTCACAGTCACGGTGCCAGTAGGAGCCAGGCAGGAAGCCATGGTGTAGAGTGGGTGGTGTGGAAGGCAGCAGGGCCGGGTGGAGAGTGGCAGCCTGGAGGACACACACTGAGTAGATGAGGCCACTCACATCCTGCTCTGCTTCATCACTGTCACGTGGCGGGGCGTTTAAAACGTTATTCAGCTGGAAACCCATCTGTGCCCCGAATTCAGCCCTTGGGCTGCCAGTATTTCTCTTCTCTGCCTTGAAGTGGAGAGTGGCAAACTATGGCCTATGGGCCAATAATGACTTTGTCATTTTTATGATGGTTGGAAAAAAGTCAAGATGGGAAAATGAGATGAAATTCAAATCTTGTGTTCATAAATGTAAGTTTTACTGGAACATAGATAGCCATGCTAATTTTTTACCTATTGTGTGGCTGCTTTTATACTTCAACAGCTGAGCTGAATTTTTGTGACAGAGACCAAATAGCCTACAAAGCAGCTTAAAATATTTACTCTTGATTTTTTACAGAAAAAGCTTGACAGTCCCTGCCTTGGAGGGTCCCTGTGAGGATTAAGACCTTGTAAAAGGGGCAGGTACAGGTCACATTTGGGGCGCAGTGCCTCTTCCTCATAGCTGTCATTACTCTTTCTGGCAGAAGCTGACCCCCGGCTGATTGAGTCCCTCTCCCAGATGCTGTCCATGGGGTTCTCTGATGAAGGCGGCTGGCTCACCAGGCTTCTGCAGACCAAGAATTACGACATCGGGGCTGCCCTGGACACCATCCAGTATTCAAAACACCCACCACCTTTGTGACGATGTTTGCTCACCCATTCTGTGTCCCCTTTCTTGTCTCATAGTCGTGTTGAGTTAGTGTAGAACCCCAGTGCCTCTAAGTCCCAATTTGTCGTCATTCTTCTTTCAGAATCTGGGGGGTGGGGATGCACAAAGCCATTTAGGGCAGTAGAACAAGTGACACGGGGGGAGTTCCAAGGGTGTGAGTGCGGATTCTGAGAAACACTGATCAGCTTCCCATGGATGCTGGCTCCTTCCAGCCAGGGGACCCTGCCCTGGGGCAGAGTGAGAGACTCCTCCCTGGGGAGGACGTGGAGACCATACTGCATCCTATCCGTACTCTCCCTGCAGGATTACACCAGCAGTCCAGAAGAGATCTTGCCAAATGGCTTTCTGCTTTTTCTTTCTTTTTTAATGACTATAGGACACTGATATGTAACTGATTCTCTGCTAGAAGTTTGATATCCTCTGAATTTAGCTAAAGGATCACCAGCATTCACCCGGGGTGGAAGAGGCTGTCCTGTAGCAATTACAGCTCAGGACTGTGGCTAACATCTGAGAATAAAGAAGGGCTGACAGAGGAACTGATGTTGTTCAGAGTACTGCCTATTTCATAACCACTGTAGTTACCATTTCCAAACGTGTCAGCTGCTTTTAAAGTTAAGAAAATCGCTTTGTAACCATTCTATTTGTAAACAATTTTAATTAAAGGTATAAGCACTTTAATCAAAGATGGTACAAGAGGTAATCTGTTTGATGGTCATATTTATCATCTCTTCTTGTAGTTCCCATAAGTCATCCTTAGTCCTACTATTTGAAAGCAACCTGGGGAACCCTGTTTTCAGTGGCACAGAGGTCACTGAATTGAAGGGTTCATGTGACAAATATGTCTATGTGAATAACATACTAGTTTCAACTCACAGATCGTCATCAAAGTCCTCTCCAGTTTTAAAAAGGTCACATAGACGCATGAGTGAAGAACGTGCCTGCATCCCTTTGACCAAGGGTGCACCCTCTGCCCAGGGGCCTGTGCCCTGTGACTGCTCAGGGATCCTCCCACAGAGCCACTTGGGCCCAGGCATGGGAGTGTGTGTGGTCTGAGGAGACTGGCGTGCACCAGGGAGCCTGCAGAGGCCTCCTTCCCTTGGAGTCTGGGCCCTGGGGGCCCCCTGCTCAGCCTGTGCTGCCTGGATTGGCCTGAGGCCTCTCTGCAGAGGGGTGAGGGGCTCTGTGTCCAAATGTGAGCTGTTTCCAAGACATTGTTCCCACTTAGACATGGTCCTGACCTGCTGGGCAGGACACGGTGGTTCCCCCCGGGAAACAAGCTCCGTGGTGTCCAGGTCCTCACGACTGCTCTCTCTGCCCTTCCCTGCCAGGCCAGCATGGTCCTGCAGGGGAGACACGAGGTGATGGCACGTTCACCCTTCAGAGGAACAGGTGCCCAGCAGCCTCAAGGGACAGGGAGGAGTGGGTCCTGGGCCTGCGCTAGTCTTGGATGGTACCTCTGGGCACTGACAATTGCTGCTCCGTGTTGTCTACTATCCTGTAGGCTGGCAGGCCAGGGATATGCCTTGATTTTGAGATGAAGCAAAACACAGCAAATAAATGCCCTCTCTCTCACTCCAAATTCCATGACTAGGCTTTCCAAAAGAGCAAGATGTTCTCATGTGGTCAGTGGATCTATCTCATGGGACCTTAGAATCAGATGAGGGAGTGCCTGGGTGCTAGCAGGAAGGACCCTACAACCATCTGGAGACACCATGCGCTCATCGCCAGGCAGGGGGAAAGCTCTCTCTAGCCGTGTCGAGGGTTTTAAAGCTGCAGATACGGGATGTGACTGCCGCTGGGGCCTGGCTTCTCCCTCTCCCTCAGGAAACAAGGGTTCACTGCAAAATGAGTGCCACTGCCTACAAAGGAGTGTGAAAGCAGTGACAGGAGGGGCCCCCAGGCAGCGTGGAAGAGGCTCTGGGCAGCTGTTAGTGATCAGAGGCTGCCAGCTCTCGGGCTGACTTGCTGTGACCTCTTTGGACCTATGGCAGCCTTGATTCCTCACCTTCAAAACAAAACAGGCTGGTGGTGAGCATTAGACAATGCAGTTAAAATGTTTAGCCCAGGGACTGGTACATCAGTAACTGTCACACTCATTATTCTCTAATTTGGAGATTGAGCGCTATACCCTTACCTGGGGGTCACAAAGCTAGTTAGTAGCAACACCAAGTTTGATCTCTGCCTCTTGGCTTTGAATGGTGCTCTCTACTACAGTCTGAAGCTGGTCAGGTCAACCCTGGCCTATGTTGGTGCAGCACTGACACACGCCTGGCAGAGTTCCTCTGTCTGGACGCCTGTGGCTCCCACGGCAGCATAAAGCAAAACCCTCGTTCTGTGGCCTGGAAGGTATGGTGGGGTCTGCTAGGTGTGAAGCATCAATAACAAGAGCAGGTCCTGGGTGAAGAGAGTGCCCCAAATTCACAAGACCCACCTGGGTAAATGAAGGTGGCAGTTCCTCAGAAATGCAGGGCAGGTCCCAAGTTGAACAGTCTGGCGAAGACCTGGCACCCCATGTAGGATGAAGAGGACGGGCCTGATGCAGAAAAGTCCTACTGGTCAACCTCGCTTGTCTCCAAGGCATCAAATTGCCCTTTTGACCCAGTTGACGTCAGTAACAGCAGGAAAAGAGTGCAAGCCAGAGACAGGAGGTGGCTTAAGACATAACAAGACACATGGGAAGTTGGACTCTGGGGACAGGGGGAGGGTATAAGTCTTGTAATAGTCCAAAAAACAATTAAATCCAGCATGTGCTCCATGGCCACTAGGACACTGACCTTCAAGGACTTCAAGGTGACCTCACAGTTTCTGGAGTCCTGGACATGAGGGCCACATAGAGGCTGGACTGTGCTCTGGTTCCATTTCCTGGCAGAGAAAATGCTGTCAAGAATCTAGTCCTGGGACTACCCTGGTCCAGTGGTAAAGATTTTGCATTCCAATGCAAGGGTGCAGGCTTCAATCCCTGGTCAAGGAGATCACACATGCCTCCTGGCCAAAAAACCAAAACATGAAACAGAAGCAATACTGGAACAAACTCAACAAAGATTTTTTAAATGGTCCATATAAAAAAAAATCTTAACAATGTAAAAAAAAAGATCCAGTCCTCCTTGTAATAATCTATAATGGAAAAGAATTTCAAAAAGAATACATATATGCACACACATATGTATTATTACTACTATATATATATAGAACCAAATCACTTTATAAACCTGAAACTAATGCAACATTATAAATCATCTATACTTCAGTAAAATTAAAAAAATACAACCTAGTCCTACCGTTGAGCAGTGGTCTGATCCTGACTTGGTGGTCATCTGCTCTGACACCTTGCCATCCCTTATAGCTTCCCAGATGGCTGCTCAGCTTCTGCCTACTGCCAACAACAGGTTGCCCAATGACATCCAAGGCAGTCCATTTCTCTGCTCTATAGCTTGCAGTTGCTAGAAAGTTCTTATTTTGAACTGGAATCTACCTCCCCAAAGCATCTGCCCTGGAAGAGCTACCCTAAACCTAGATGAGGTGGTCTCTCAGAAAACTCACTGAAATGCAGGTTAAGCTGAGAGGAGACCTATGACAATCAGGTCTTTCCTGCTCTCAGCTAAAATCTCCCAGGCCCATTGGCTTCTCTGGCCACACTTCACTTTGTCAACCTTGCCCTTGAGTTCCTCCCTGAGGTCAGCGCAGTCTGGATGTTCTGAATTAAGTGAGACTCCTAAGAGGCGCCTCCACTGGCATTTTGCTCAGCTCCCACCTCTGCGCCTGGTGCCTGGCCTGGCCAGGGGCCTGTGCTCATGGTGCCTCCTGGCTCACAACCCTCAGACTCCCTGCCAACCATGGAAGCCGCCTGTCCGTCCCCAAACCACGGGGCAGTTAGGTGGGGGTGGGTGAAGCTAGATTGGTGACGGGCTTGGCACCTTTTCCTAGGCAGGCCTGTGCTGAACGGAGGGTCTGGCTTTTCTGTCTTGGATGAAGGCTGACTGTTGAAACACACTCCTCCTCCTTTCAGCCCCAGTTCTTTGGAGTCCCTTTCCAGATACTTCAGCCAGCGGTTCTTTGAGGGCTGGAGTGTTTCCTACAGAATTGGGAAGTAAATTTATTTTCAAAAGTAGGCACCTTTACTGAGAATCCCCAGTGCAACGCTGAGGCCCAAGGGCCGCAGGACCCATGCCTACACCACCACCAGGAAAGGAGTTTGACCGGCAGGTCACGGGAGAGAGATGTCCTGAACAGAGCACCCTGGCACACACCTGGGGAAAGCTTCAAGACACAACTTACCAAGACCTTTGCGAAGGTCCACACTCCCTGGTCCAGTGGTTTCAAATGAAGATGAAGGCATGAAGATGCTCATTAAAGTGTTACCAATAATAGCAAATATGTATAATAGCAGAAGTTTGGTAAATGCCCAATAAGAAGGGAATAAAAGTAAAGTCGCTCAGTCGTGTTGGACTCTTTGCGACCCCATGGACTGTAGCCTACCAAGCTCCTCTGTCCATGGGATTTTCCAGGCAATAGTACTGGAGTGGGTTGCCATTTCCTTCTCCACAAGAAGGGAATAAACATTGGCAAATCCACTATCTTCTGCAGATACTTTTTAAAAATGAAAATAGTTGAAAGCTATATAGCAACATAGAAGATACAAGTGAAAATTCCAGGATGATGCAAACAAGTATTTGTTACAGAAGTGATGGTGAAAGATTAGGTCCGTAAGTAAAGAAACTGAAAGGATAGACTGAAGCATGCAAGAGCTGATGTGTTAAAGTGGTGTGCTGAAGACCATCTCCCCTATTTACAATAAAAATACGAAGAGAGCCTGGAGTGCAGACGCTGCCAGCATGATTCTGTGATCAAAGGCGGAGCTCCTCCAGGGAGCCTGTCAGAGAGTTGTTTGCCCTGTCCCTGGCAGGACAGTGATCTTGTACCATGGCATCCTGGATGTACCAATGGTGTCATCTGCTCAGCCCCTGGAGCTCTGACACACTGCCCACCCAACACTGAGCACCTACTTTGAGGCCTCGGGACAGAAAGGCAGCACGTGAGCCTGCTGTGTGGCTCCACCTAGATAAAGGGGACACGGCAACCCAGGCACTCGACAACAGCATCCTTTCCCCGCCCAGGGTGCTTCGGAACAAGGGGAGGAGGACAAGGAGGTGAAGTTCAAGTTAGGATCAGAAGAAAAAGCCAAGCAGCCAGAAGAAAGAGCCCTTTTCATAGTATTGCAAATATTTGTTAACATGGCTGTCTACACACTTATAAAAGGGAAAGGTTTATTCATTTTTGTATCCCCTGCAGCTTTAAGCCAAGTTTTCATCAGTCAGTGACATCAACATCTGTTTACAGAACAAATGATGAATGAATGAACGGAACCTCCTGGTGACAGAGCCGGCTCAGGCAGCTGGGCTGAGGTGGTGCTGCTGGCTTACCTGTGGACTTGCACGGGCAGCCTGCCAAGGACCCACGTTTTCTTCCTCGTTGGCACTTACGGATTCTCCCAGAGACCTTAGGGAAAGATTGTACAACTCCTTCTTTGTAAAACGACCAGGAAGATGAAGGACAGTGAAGATGGGAACAGTAGAATGCACAGACTTAACAATGGCTATCGAAGCCTGCTGAGGGGAACTTATTGATTGAACTTATCTCCGTTGTTTCGATGTGACTTGGACATCCTCCAGCGGTTCAGAAGGCAGCTGCTGCTGCTGCTAAATCGCTTCAGTGGTGTCCGACTCTGTGCGACCCCATGGACGGCAGCCCACCAGGCTCTGCCGTCCCCGGGATCTCCAGGCAAGAACACTGGAGTGGGTTGCCATTTCCTTCTCCAATGCATGAAAGTGAAAAGTGAAAGTGAAGTCGCTCAGTCGTGTCTGACTCTTAGCGACCCCATGGACTGCAGCCCACCAGGCTCCTCCGTCCATGGGATTTTCCAGGCAAAAGTACTGGAGTGGGGTGCCATCGCCTTCTCCGTCAGAAGGCAGAGGGACCATTTGTTCCTTGGAGCAACAGGAAAAGTAACACAGGGCAGAAGGGGCGCTCTTCACTCAGAGACCAGAGCTGGTATCGTGGCTTTGCCAAAGACTGGCTGTCACAGACCGTGTGACTCTGGGTACATCACTGTATCCCAGTTTCCTTACGTACAAATGGGGATAATAACGCAAGAGGACTGTGAAGATAAATGAGACAACACATGTGCACCTGCCCTGCTCAGGGCCTGAATAGAGACTAGTTCAGCTGAACTCTGACAGTCCCTCCCATCAGCAGCGGCGATGTCCCCACTGCAGAGGGTCATAGGAGTGTCTTTACAGTTGTGTGGTATCTCAACCGCTACGAGATAAGGCCTTTTCCTCAGTCAGATGTGTCTTCACCCACCCTCCCAGGGATAGCAGGGGTCTTTCATCACACAGAGAGCACAGTGAGGTGCCGGAGCCTCTGCAGCCTCGAGTGGAGCCGGATGGCCAACTAAAACACGCATTGTTCAAGGGCTGAAGGCTAGCACTGAAGCCGCAACCACCCATGTCCGACAGGGCTGCTAGCTCACACGATCACAATGGAACTCTCTCTACTGACCTACAGTGGAAACCCAAGTCCACCAAATGTGGGCACCTCTATGTCAGTTTCTTCATTTGTAAACCAAAGCCAATGATCCTCATGGGGTGACGAGCAAGATGAAATGAGGTCATGCATGTCAAATGCCTACACTGGATACCCCAGTCCAGCTGAGCAGTGTCCTGTCTGCTACTGACCAGAACTCTGCTCACCATACTATGATCTGGGAACTCAGCTCCATCAACTACAGAACCTCTCTCTGCAATATGAAGGTATGGTCTGTCTTCTCACTTCTATTGTTACCCTGAGAACTGGGCATCTACTATTTCTCAGTAGGTGATTTCTCTTTTCTCCAGCTACATTTTAGTTCTTCCCTTTGTTTTCCATGTTCTGTAATTTCATTACGTTGTTGTGTCAAAGGGTGGATTTCATCTTTTAAAATTAACTTATTGAGGTATAATTTATAATTAATCTACCCTAAAATGTACCAAATTAAGTGTTGGTACCTCAGATGAGTTTGGTAAATTATATTTTTGAAACTATTACTCCAATCAAGATATAGAAAATGTATTGATATATAATTAGCAAGATTTAGAAAATTTTCATCACCCTAAAATTCCCTTATCTGCCCTTGTAGGTGAGAACCACTCATGCTTACAAGTATCTGGTCTTTTGTGTCTGACATCTTTCACTTAGCAACGTTTGTGAAGTTTGCCCATGTCATTTTTGTTGCTGAGTAGTATTCTACTGTATGAAAATACCACAAAATGTATATTCAAAATCACACTGTCTTGATTGCTGTAGAGTTACACTAAATCTTGAAATCAGGTTGTAGAAGTCCTCCAGTTTTGTTATCAAAACCGATTTGGCAATTGCATTTCTATATAAATTTTAGGATCAGTTTGTCAATTTCATAAAAAAAAAAACACAACTGCTGGAATTTTGACTGGGATTGAGATGACTCTATAGATCAATTTAGGATGAACTGACATCATGACAATACTGAATGTTCTAATCCATGAACATATTTCATCATTTAGATCTTTTTAAAACTTCTCTCAGCAAAGTTGTGTAATTTTTACTGAAAATATCTTGCACATTTTTGGGTTATTATTTATCCCTAAGTATCCTGTTTTTTGATGGTATCATAAATGGTATTTGATTTTTAAAATTGTTTTCCAACTATTCACTGCAATTATATAAAAATAAAACTTAGTTTTGTATGTTGACCATGTACCCTTGTGATTTTGCTAAATTATTAGTTCTAGTAGCTTTTGGATAGGTTCATTAGGATCTGCTACAGACACAATGTTTTTATCCAGTTTGGGATTAGATGCACTTCCTGAATCTAAGAATGTGAGCCCTTTGATTCTAGAAAAAGTTCTGTTCATTTCTGCAAACACTGCCTTTTCCCATTCTTTTTATTATCTCCTGCTGGAACTCGTCTCTGTGTCTTTCATGTCTCTGAACTTTCATATTTTCTACCTTTCTGTCTTATTCACATTGACAGTGTGAATCATTTCTTCAGATTTATCTTCCATTTCACCAATTCTCTCTTTAGTTGCACTTAATCGGCTTACTAAGTCCACTAAACTGTTTTCAAAAAGACTTACTTACGTACTTACACTTTGGCTGTGCTGGGTCTCTGTTGCTGTGCTTGGGCTTTCTCTGCTTGCGGTGAGCGGGGCTCCTTCACCGCGGGGGTGGCTTTTCACCGCGGTGGCTTCTCCTGCTGCAGAGCACAGGCTCTAGGCGTGCAGGCTCCCTGCGTTGCCGCCTGTGGGCTCCAGAGCACAGGCTCAGCAGCTGTGGTGCAGGGCCTGAGTGCTCCACGACACGTGGGATCTCCCAGTACCAGGGGCCGAACTAGTGTCTCTTGCGTTGCAAGGCGAAGTCTCAACCACTGGGCCAACACGGAAGCCACTAAACTTTTAGTTTCAGTGACCAAACTTTTCATTTCTACAAACTTTTTGGTTGTTCTTTAAAAAAGTGGTTATTTTTTAAAGTCTCTTGCTCTTCCTATATCAACCATCCTCGTTTAATTTCCTTAAATATGTTAAACATACAATATTATGTATTCTGAACTCGTTTTGGATCTGACTTCTCTGTCATTTCTGCTGTCTCTTGCTCACGGCGACATGCTTCCTTAAGTAAGTTAAATGATCTTTAACTTTGGGTATATGCCACTTGGAATTTTATATATCCTTTGATGCCTGGGTTGAAGCTGTATTGCTCCAAAAAGGAGCTACATTTATCTCTGCTTCCTGGGACAATTTAAAAATCAGTTTGAAGGGCTTCCCTGGTGGCTCAGTGGTAAACAATCTGCCTGCCAATGCAGGAGACATGGGTTTGATCCCTGGTCTGGGAAGATCCCCCGGGTCATGGAGCAACTAAGCCTGTCTGCCACAACTACTGAGTCTGTGTTTTGGAGCTTGGGAGCTACTAAAGCCCACGCACCCTAGATTCCATGCTCTGCAACAGGAGAATCAGCCGCGACAAGAAGCCCACACACTGCCACTATAGAGAGCAGCCCCTGGCTCGCTGCGACGAGAGAAAAGCCTGTGCAGCAACGGAGACCCAGCACAGTCGATAAAATAAACTAAGTCCTCAGCTTGAGACTTTTCACACGGCATGTGTAAAAGGGTGAAAGGTCACGTGACAGCATCTTTGTGTTTACACAATCCTGGAGCAGTGTTTCCCCTCTTCAGCCAGTGCCAAGGGCAAGACAGGCTGGGTCAACCTACCTCGGAGGGGTGCACTTCTAGGTCATTTGTACACCAGGGGTGCAGTCCTCTGGGCACTCAGCTCTACGTGGTGGTCTCCGACTGACCTTCCCACACTGGCCAGACTTTGTCTGTCTCCTGCCCGCCTCCCAGCTACATGGAAGCTGCAGGGCAACAGGTTTCAAACGCCCCAGCAGCCCAGCTTATTCTCTGGATTTTGGCTTTTGCTTCATTTTTGATCTCTGATGGCTACTTACCTTCTTGTCATCTCGTCAGTGCCTTTAAAATATCGTGGCTGGCATTTGAAAATTAACTTCAGTGGGAAGATTGTTCAGTATCTAATTGCCATGTTGTTAGACATGGAAGTCTAAGGGATTTCTCCATCATATACTCCCACCATCCACTCGAGATGAAAACAGGGCCAGATAACCAGGCCTCCCTCAAACTATCATACCTGAGTGACATCTCCGAAATCTGTCCCTGCAGCAGGTTTAATTTTTGGACATGGCGTCTACAGTCAGCACCAGAGCCCTCACCGTAAGCCTGAGAAACAAACAAAGATATGAGTTTAAAAAGTATTGACAGAATGCTGAGAAACAGACCCATTCGAGACACAACTCAGGGAGGGTAAAAATGTACTGTGCAAGGCCTGAAGCACCATGCAGGAACTCAAACAATGATTGCCATTTCTGCAGGGATTTACAAACTAACAGTCTCAGTGACTAATTTCAGTCAATCTGGCTGCCCACCATCACCCTGAATTTTACATGTCAAATCCAAACTCACCCCAAACCCCACACAAATTGGTTAATAAACATAAGGAATTCAGAAGAGAAGTAACGCAAATTGCCAATAAACATGAAATGATACTTAACCCTCACTCATAATCAAAACAACATAAAACAGACGAGATACATATTTTTCACTTAGTAGTCACTCACTTGTTCAATACATATTTATTAAGTACCTATTATGTGCCAGGACCTGAACTAGGTAAGGACAATACAAGAGTGTATAAGCATCACTGTCATCACAGAGCTCTGCAGTGTAAGAGACAGATAACAAGCACAGAAGACACCTTTACGGCCAGCAGATGGTGAGAAGCGCTACACAGGAAAGCAAGGCAATGCAGTGGGCGTGGGCAGAGGGGAGACACAGTAGGTAATTTTATACGAGGTGTTCAAGAGGTCCACGAGTGGATCACTGAGAGGGTAACATCTGAGCACAAAACAGGAAGATAAGCGGGAACAAATCATGTAGATAGCAGAAGCAATGGAACAGAAAGGAGTGCAAACACCTTGAGCCTGGCATTTTGGAGAAACAGCGAAGAGGCCAAGTGGCTGGAGTTGAATGGTCTAGGGCAAAGAGGGTAGGAGATGAGGTTTGAGGGTGCAGGCCCTGTTAAAGGAAAAGTCAGCCTTATGGGCATGAGATCTGCTTTGCTCTTTCTTGAAATTCTTAATAATCTCATCTTTGAACCTGTGTTGTATAAGTGAAGTCTGATGAGATGATGAAACATGCTTCTAAGTCGTGGACAGCAAATGTGCCCACCGTTCTTTGCCACTCTGTTTGCACAGGGCATGCCCAATGCCCCGGCGGCACAGAGTCCCAGTGAGCCCGCAGGGCGTGAGAGCCCAGTGAGGCTCCAGGCATGGGTGGCGTGCGCTGCCTGTGCCTAAGTCCGGGAGGGGCACCTGTGCCTGAGGGGCCAGGGCTCCCAGGGGGACCAGAACCTGCTTCAGCTGCAGAAAGAAGACAAGGGTATTCCACTAAAAGCATCAACAACCAAGTAAACCTATCATATCTCTTCTTACCCCTATTACCTCCCTGGAATAGCCTGTGCTGAAAACGCCACAGAAAATGGGAGAGAAGCACAATCCACAGTTCCTCTTCTTCTCGGTACTTCCTGACTAATCAGTGAGTGGAAGGTTGAGAGTGTAGGTAGAATGTGTGTGTGTCAAGCAGCGAGGTAAAAACAGTTGAGTTAATTTTGTGCAACATCTCCACTCTTAAGAATAAAATATGTAGGCATATATGAGCTACAAAAGAAAAACTGTGCAATTTTGATCATTCTACATGTGTACTAAATGCTCTTATATTATTCTGTATATGTTCCACATACGTACTAAATGTTCTTAGCATTTAAAACCAGTGTTGCACAGTCTAAATGGTATTGCACTATTTAAATGTTAGCTTTTAACATGTTAAAATGTTGGTTAACACTAGCATTTAGTTAGTTTTTCTTTACACAGGAACAAATCATACAGTAAATTAAAAAAATACTAAATAGGGACTTTCCTAGTGGTCCAGTGGCTAAGGCCCGAGTCCTATCCCTGGTGGGGGAACTGGATCCCACACGCTTCAACTGAAAGACCCTGCGTGCTGCAACTAAGACCTGGAGCAGTCAAATTACTTAATAAATAGAAATAAATATTTAAACCATTAGTAAATAAAAAACATTAGGAAAAGTCAGGAGATCATGAAAGAAGGGCTTAATATTTGGAACCTTTAATAGCAGTTTTTTTCTGCTTTTGCAAAGGGGCCCCACATTTCCATTTTACACTGTCTCCTGCCCCGTCCAGGCCCTGTCTGAAGGCACATATATGTTACTCCAACCTGGAAGGTCTGACATGATCCTGCACGTGTAGGACCCTTTGGCTGTGGTGCTGAGACTGTGTGGCTGAAACAGGTGACCAGTCAGGAGGGGGCTGCAAATACCGCGGCAACTCAGCCTGCTGTGATAACAAGTGGGCACAACGTGAGTACGTTTTGACTGCATTTGCTGAGGGATCACGTGAAGAGTATAAAAGAAAAAGAAGAGTCAGGGATGAGTTCAAGGTTTGTAGCCCAAACAACCAGAAAGAGAGACTGGGCAGTTAAGAGATGGGGATGACTGTGGGAAAAGCAGGTAGGTGAAAGGGACGGGAGGGCTCATTTGGGAATATAGGTTTGGGGTGCTTGTTAGATATCCAGCAGAGAGGTAAGTGGCTGGAAGCACATACAAGTTCACTGGCAGGCCGTGGGTCTGACACAGACACTTGAGAATTGTCAGACTGTCTTATCTCAGACCACTAAGGGAATGACTGTAGCTAGAGAAGAGGTGAAAAACAAAGCAAAAATCTGAGTCCCAGAGCACTCCAAAGTCTAGAAGACGAGGAGATGGGAGAAACTGGCAAAGAGGACTGAAACACCAGCTGGGAAGACGGGAGGAAAACCAGGGGCAGGGCGACTGGAGCCCAGGAGAAGACTCCAAGGAGGAGGAGAAGGGGAAAAACTCTGACAAATGCCGCCAATAAGCCACGTCACCTGAGGACTGAGAACCAACCCTTGATGACTTGGACATGAACAATTTTAGTAGACTGGTGGGGAGTGAAATCCCATTTTGGGCAAGTTCAAGTGAGAATGGGAGGAGACGAACTGGAGAGAGTAAAGGCAAAATTTAAAAAGATTGATAACTGACTTATGATTGCCAAGAGGGAGTAGGGTGGGGAAGGGCTGGACTGGGAGTTCAGGGTTAGTGGGTGTAAACTATTACATATAGAATGGATCAACAATAGTGCTCTAGTGTACAGCACAGGGAAGTATATTCAATATCCTGTGATAAACCATAATGGAAAATATGAAAAAGGATGGATGTGTGTGTGTGTGTGTATACACACACATACAGTTTCTGCAAATAACTGCATCACTTTGCTGTACAGCATAAATGAACCCAATATTGTAATTCAACTATACTTTAGTGAAATAAATTGAAAAATAAATTCCCATATGACAACTTATGTATGGCATAACTGGGAGGGTGCGTGCTCTCTTGCATGGCAGAAACTGCTCTCTGAACGCTGAAATGCATTCTCTCCTCATCTGAGAGCAGACCAGACTACACTTTCCAGTCTTTCTGGCAGTCAGCTGTGGCCATGAGACTAGGTTCCTTCCACTGGAATGTGAACCACTTCCAGATTCTTCCTGGGTAGCGTCTTCCTCATCTTGCACCTTCAGGGGCTTGCGGCAGCAGGAGATAAGCCTCAGGGAATAGCAGAACCTCAAGATGACAGGTGCCAGGGGCCCCCGAATGATCACACCACGTACAGCTGCCCTGCTGATCTCAAACTCTCCCAGGACTGTTCAAAATAGCAAGAGAAACAACTTCTATTGTGTTAAGCCACATCGTGGTGCCTGTTTGTTAATGTGGCCTAGTCAGTCCTAAGCCATACGCCACTGCATAAGCATGGGAGGCGCTGAGGAAGGCAAACCTTCCTCAAGAATTCAGAAATACAGGCTGATATCTAAAACATGTACAGCCATCAGCCAGCCTCCTGACTTCTGAGACCCCATCTCAAGGTAGGCCTCAGCTGCCCTACTCACCGACAGATGACCTAACTGTCCCCACTCCTACCCATCCCAACTGACAGGACCAGAGGTGGATATCTGAGTCAACCATGTCAATCAGATTATTTCTCCCAGGACTTTATAACTGGGATTCAGCTTTCAGTTGGTTTGAAATGAGATTCTGTGGTCTGTGAGTGGAGTATGTTACTGTGATCTGGAAAGAGAGAGAAAGGAAAGGAAAGCTAGAAAGGGAGAGGAGGAGGGAGGTACAGTGAGAAACTCGGTGAAGGGAGGAGGAGGGAGGGAAAAGAAGATGCTTGTGTGGCTGGCAGCTCTTCAGGTCTTGGGGTTGGTTCTTCAAAGGGTCAAGGGCAGTTCTTCCCCTTGATCCCCACAAGATATCCCAGTACCTTGCCAGTGCATTTTAAATTTTGCTGAAGTGTTTTTTCCTATAATCTGCAACTAAGAGAACCTTGGTTGAAAGAATTCCTCTGATTTAACTTGTAGGAATTTGTCCTAAGGAAATAATTGGTCCAGTAAAGAAAGAGGTATTTGTAAGAAGCTTCACTACAGAGTTCCCTGGTGGATTAGACAGTAAAAAATCTGCGTGCAATGCAGGATACCTGGGTTCAATCCCTGGATCGGGAAGATCCCCTGGAGAAGGGAATGGCAATCCACTCCAGTATTCTTGCCTGGAGAATTCCATGGACAGAGGAGCGTTGTGGGCTACAGTCCATGGGGTCACAAAGAATCGGACATGACTACATGACTACACTTTCTTTTATTACAGAGTTGTTCATAATAATGAAAATTAAAATCAACCTAAGTGCCCATCAATGTGGGGCTGGTCATTTATTCATTCAACAGACATCCCTCGAGCGAGCACTATCTCACAGGCACTGTGCTAGGTACCAAAAGTATACAGTAAAATGTCGAAAAAAAGGGTATATGTGTGTCCATCAACAGATGAATGGATACAGAAGATGTGAAGTGTGTGGGTGTATGTCTGTATATATAAATCTAATGGATTATTACTCAGTCATAAAAATGAAATATTGCCATTTGCAACAACATGGGTAAACCCAGAATGTATCATACTGAGTGAAGCAAGTCAAAGACAAATAGTATATGATATGACTTATATGTGCAATCTAGAAATAATACAAATGAACTTATTTACAAAACAGAAACAGACTCACAGACATAGAAAACAAACTTATGGTTACCAAAAGAGGGGGAGAAGAATAAATTAGGAATATGGGATTAACAGATATATACCACTACATATAAACAAGGATTTATTATATAGCATAGGGAACTACATTCAATTTCTTGTAATAATTCGTAATGGAAAAGAATAGGAAAAAAATATGTATAAGTAAATCACTTTGCTATACACCTGAAACTAACATAATACTGCAAATCAACTATACCTCAATTTTTTAAAAAATGTATATAAATAAAAGAGGCAAAGCGTTTACTCCCAAGGACCTACAGTCTGAGACGGACAATACTCACATAAACACACTTGAATATATTTCTGATGGGGAAGTGAGATTAACTAGGGGATGCCTCAACAACAAGCACACAGAGGGAAGCAGGTCTGGATTGTTTCAAAGTCAGAGGGAAAAGCCCCTGCAGCTGAAGGACGAGAATGATGCGACGAGGCTGCAGAGGTAGAATCAAGGGTTGGAGCAGGTGAACAAAGGGCTCAGTGAGGAGACTGTGGTATTAGAAATCAGGTGGGTCAGTAAGAACAGACTTGGAAAAAAACCGTAATCTGGGTGAAAAAATTGGGCTAATAAGAGCACTTACAATATGCTCCCTTCAGTCCATGTGCTCTTTCACCTCCTGACTACCTTCACACCCTGCTCGTCCGTTCTCACACCCTTGGATCCCTAACAGCTGTCTGTCCATCCCCGGTTAGGTCTGATTACTCTTACAGACTCTGCACTCTCCTCTCATTGTACTCAGTTTAATTTTAAATTACATGTGTGTTTCTCTTCCCCTTTCACAAGGGCAGATCTGTACAGGCAATAAGGACACCTTCTTACCTTTCACTGTTTCCCATGCCTACACATAGAAGGTACTCAGTAAATACTGACTGACTGAATAAACAAAGGAAGGTCACTTTCCAGGCACCGCTCCATCCACTTCACTTCCTGAAGGAAGATGATCTTAAGGAGCAGGAGCTCTGTATCTAATGAACCTGAGTCAATAATAGAACACTGGGTTCCATGAGAAACACACTTCTGCATGGCTGGGTCCTACCTGCTTTCTGCTACGGGTATTAGACACCCTGCTTCTTGGAACTCACCTGCAAAAATGACTGCTTCTTTCCACAAGCTTTGCATGTCCACTTGAGACTCTTTTTCACCTATAATGAAATTTCAGAAATAGAGTTACAATAATTATTTGAAACAGTTGGAACTGGATCAGAAATAGTAATTTAAAGAGATCAGTGGAAAAGAATAGAGTCTAGAAACAAACCAACACATGTATGAAAATTTAGTATATTATAAAGGTGAAGAAAGAAGAGCCTATTTAATAAGTGGTTCTGGGAAACTGGGTATCCATATATTAATAAAATCAAATTAGATCTCTACTATCTGTTATTCTCAAAAAACTCCATAACATTTCAAGTCTTGATAAGTCTGACTAGATGGGGTGTCTCTCAACATAATAAAATGGCTTACTTCCAGCTCTAAAGCTGCAGAATCACCATGAGCAGTCCCATGAAAGTCAAGAACAAGTCAAAGATTTGCACTATTATTTACTGTCTTTTCGGATGTGCTAACCAATAGAATTGGAAAAGAGAAAGTAATTAAGAGGTATGAAAACGGGGGGAAAAAAACTAACCTTATTTATGAATATTATGATTTATTTCTTTAAAACTGAAGATAATCAAATGAAAAACTACTAAAACCAGTAAGACAATATATTAACATAGGCGCTAGGTAGAAAATGAATGTATCTTCAAAAATTAATATTGTTTATAAGCAAACATATAGTTAGAAGAGATAATGAAAGAAAAGTCCATTTATAATGGCAACAAAGAAAATGTTACCAAGAGGCACCAAAGGTGCTTTAACAGGTGGAATGAGGACTTCCCTGGTGGTCCAGCAGGAAGAATCCGCCTGCCAACGCAGGGGAGACCACTGACCCCTGGTCTGGGACAACTCCACAGCCTCAGAGCAACTAGGCCTCTGCACAACTAGACCTGTGCTCTGCAACTGCTTTAGCCTGCCCCGCTACAGCCCACACTCTGCAACAAGAGAAGCCAAGGCAATGAAGACCCAGCGCAGCCAAAAGCAAATTAATACTAACAATAAAAACTCTTTAGAAAAGAGATAGCATGCTTAACATCATGGAGATGTTTAGGTTGATTCATAAAAATAAATACAATTGAAACAAAAATCATCGGGTCTTTTGGAGAACTACCTAAAAGGATTCTAGGGAGGACAAACAACATCTATTACAAATTTAAGTGGGTATAATCCTAAGATTCTACTTTTCAGCATCTACTTTCAAACACCATAAAACTATTGTGTACTTTCTATAGCTACATATACAAGTAAGACATGCAATACAAAATAATAAAAGCTCTGGAAGGACAAGCAGTAACTGACTAGCTCTGAGGGGCTAGAAAGAGCGAGGGAGAGAGAGAATAGGGTATAAAAGGATCTTTGCAATTGGACAGGCCTAGCAGAGGAGCTTTGGAGAAGGAAATGGCAACCCACTCCAGTGTTCTTGCCTGGAGAATCCCAGGGATGGGGAGCCTGGTGGGCTGCCGGCTGTGCGGTCGCAGAGTCGGACACGACTGAAGCCACTTAGCAGCAGCAGCAGCAGCAGCAGCAGCAGAGGAGCTTGGCCGGCTAGTCCTCGGGGTCGCAAACAGTCGGAAGCGACTGAGCACGCCTGTACTGGGTCTTCCTAGTAGTTCCAGCTAGCGGGAGCTACTCTAGTTGTGGTGCCAGGGTTTTTCATGGCGGTAGCTTCTCTGTTGCAGAGCATACGCTCTAGAGCTCCTGGACTCACAGCTGTAGCTCATGGGGCCCAGAAGTTTTGGCACATGGGCTTAAGCGCTTGGAGGCATGTGGAATCTTCCCCAACCAGGAAACAAACCCCTGTACCCTGCATTTGCAGGCGGATTCTGACCCACTGTACCACCAGGGAAGTCCTGGTTTCTACAAATCTTACATCCAAAAAGCAAAATGCTCCCCAAAGGCCACAACAACGGGTATGGAGAAGTGACATCAATAAAACCTAATTCTCACAACTGATACCATCACTTGTCCAGGCCTCAAGCACACTCCGCAACCCCACGAGACTGAGCCCATGTCTGCGAGCAGGGCGTGAGGAAGAGGTCTAGCCTCTCAAGGCTCCACCTCGTCCCGCCCGCCATCCCCGCGCTCGGGGGAGGGGAGGCCCCACCTGGTGAGCCTGGAAAAGGCTGCAACAGCAGCAACGAAGGACCCGCGCCTGCTGAGGTGCCATCGCGACGCCCTCGCCCCTGCGTTTTCGCCGGCTTCCGGTCCGCCGCGGCCCCGCCCCTTCACGCGCTCGGTGCGCTCCAGCCTCGGCCCCGCCTCCTACGCGCGTGCGCCTTGGGCTCCGGCCCGCCTGCGCACCTCTGCAAGTGGGATGTCCAGCGTTTGTCAGCGGTCAGCTGGGATCCTGGGCGCCCTCAGGAGTCGGGTATCTGTGCTGCGAGTTGGGCACTGTTTGGGATTTTCGTCAGTCAGGTCACCGGCTCTCTGTCTGAGCCCGGACTCCCTGGGAATGTTCAAGTTGGTGGGGCGGGGTCTCCAGCCGGCTCTTGGGGTCTGGTCTTTCCTGGTCCCATTTCTTCTGCCTCTTCAGGTAGGGGAAGAGCAAGCCGGAGGTCTCCTCCCTTCTCCGGCCGACTCCCTGGGCCCACGGTTGGAATTTGCAGGATCTCTGATCAGAGGTGGTGAGTTAACGTTTGAGCCGGAGCGCCGAGAATCCTGCGGAAATAGGCAGTTCACCAGCCCTACGCTATTCCGAGAGGGAAACTGAAACGCCCGCCGGTTGAAAACGAAACCAGTCCTTCCTGCAATCCCAGGAAAGCTCTGCTCTGAAAGATGAAGACCAAGTCCCGTTTAGAGCAGAGGGTAAAGATTGCATCCCTCATGTCCCAACCTCACCGGGACCCTAACGCCATTCCGCCAAGACATTACCACGTGCCTGACAATATAAATCATCTTGTTAAAATTTAAAACGCCCAGTCGTGACAAGGCTGGGGTTCGAGAGGAACCTTTCTTATAGGATGCTGGTAAAAGGGGAAAACAATCTGGCGTTTATCTCGATCCAAAGCATAATCTGAATCACCCAAATGTATTATTTATGCACGAATGTTAACCGAAGTATAACAGGAAAAAAGTGGAAATAAGTATTCTGAAGAATGGACCATCATGCAGGTCCATTACAGAGTTTGAAGTGAAAATGCTAGCATGTGTATTGTTAGGAAGCAAGGAAGTTACCAAGTATACACAATAGCAGTTAGGTAACACCAAGCATTATTTGTTTACATATAATGTGCATGGGCAAGGGTTATAAATGACTTTTTATAAGTGATTTAAAATTTTTAATATTTTCCAAATTTTGCACAATATAGCATATATTAGAAAAAGCCAGTTAACTTAAAAAATTATGTTTGAGACTGACTATACAGTGACTGGAGCCACCTATGACCACCTGTGCATCAACCGGACCCCCTTCCACCCCCCAGCCAAACTACAACTTCTACAGCAGTCAGGACTTGGTCAATGACTACCAGTTGCCCACCTTTTTAGACTTCTCCACCAATCAAGAGGAAGCCGATTATGCGCCCCAAACCAAACACATAAGGCATCCTGCTTCCCCACCAGCAGCCTCTGATCAGAGCATACCTGAAGCCCTCCCTTGCTTTCACCATAAGGCGTTCCCACTCTTCTGACTACCTTTTAGTCTCTGCCAAACACAGGTAATGGTGGCTGACTTCTCTTCTATAGCAAGCTCTTGATAAATGGTTCCTGTTCTCATTTGGGTGGTTTTTGTTTATCTCCAAGTCTCATCATTGTGGATGAGAGTTTCTGGCAGCTACAAAGAATGTTTTGTGGTTAATGAAAAGGGCAGAATAAAAATTTCATAAATGATGTGAGTTCAACTTTGAAAAAGATAAATACAGGGGAAAAAACACCAAAATAATGACTAATGAATAGTAGTCTTAAATACTAGGAAAAGTTGTTTTTCTACTGTTGTGTATTTTTCCCTTTTTCTGCAACAAACATGTAATCCTTTAAAATTCATATGCATATTTTTTCTTGGAAATTATAAGAATGACTCGATGAATAGTTTGGTACAACAGATCACTTGGTAAGGAGTTTTAAAATATACACTGTTTACTTACAGAATCCAAATATATTTAAAACTTTATTATCCACATATTGTTTAGTGTTACTGTTCTTGTTATTGGGCCTCCCTAATAGCTCAGTTGGTAAAGAATCCACCATTAATGCAGGAAATGTTCTTGTTATTAAACATTTTGACTATCATGCCAGGTTAAATGATTAACAGATGAAAGTATATTGTGTATTTTTATACACTTATCACATAAAAAGGCTAATGTCCTCTTTTATATTGTTTACTTTCTTCAGTATACTCTCAGATTTATACTTCTACATGGTATATAAAACATTTATTTACATTCCAAATTATTTAAATCTTTCTAATTGATTATAACCAATTTGATTTTAAACTGCCAATTTCATGGAATTCTTATGTATATCCTTAGTTTCATTATGGCCAAGAACTATAGTTTCATTACAGTCTTTCTGGCAGTAAATCCTTTGAAATTAATTTATGACAAAGCATGTAGTCAGCTTGTGTAACCACTAGAAAGGAAATTACATTACCGACTTGTTAAGAAAGAAAAGTTGTTACGTTTCCTTGATGTTGTTTTGCTGTATTTATTGAAAAGTGACTCAGCAGTTGTGCACAAGGTAAAATCATGGGGGCTTTTATTTTCAAAAACATCGATAAAATCTAAAGAGCTATAAAATAGATTAGTACCTGGAGCTGCGGAGGGAGGGGGGGATACAGGCGTTGGCAGCACATGGGCAGGAGGGGTCTTTCTGGGGTGATGGAAATATTCTAAAGTTGAATTGTGGCGATGGCTGCACAGCTCTCAGTTTACTAGCAATCACTGAATTGTAGCTTCAAACAACTGAATTTTATGGTATGTAAGTTTTGCTTCAATAAGGCTATTCAATTAAGAAACCAAACGAGCCACAGAGATGTTATCTTTTAGTAAAAATGAGGGGTGACTGTGTTGGGGGCAAATACTGGACATGATCATCAGCTCCTGCTGCAAAGCTAGGGGGTCGTCTTGGCTCAGCCTGTTGCGCACGTCCCTACATTCTGCTTCCTGAACCCAGAGGCTTACTGCAGCCAGGCCTGAGCACGTGGCTCCTACCTCTAGACCCTGGCTGTTGGCCCCCGCAGAGCAGGTCTTCTCTGTGGGTGCAGCTCTGCGCACGCCCTGCCCAGTCTGCATCAGCAGCTTCCGTGTCCCCGTCCTGCCTGGGGTCTTGAAACCTCACTTCCTGTGAGAGACTTAAGTGTTGGGAACTTCTGGAGTACGGCTTCAGCCCCATACCTGCCTGGGGAGAAGCCAGGAGGCTGAAGCAGTGGTTGAGGGTCACATTAATTCTCTATACACAGTGTGGTTTTTCATTCTTTCAGGGATTTATTAAGGCATTGAGCATAGTGTGATTCTTTTTAGCCAACTGAAATGAATACAAGGAAACATATCAGGACCCGAGGGATATGTTTTTAAGGTTAATGGTGAGGATGACGAGCTGAAAGAGAATTGAGAGGAACACCTGTGCTGGAGGTAACCCACCCTGATGCAGTGGATGCTTTCTGCCCGTGTCCTCAACCAGAAGCAGGCTCAGGGCTCCTGGAAGGCATCTCAAAGCTCTCACCACGTTGGTGCCCAACAGGCACACCACCTCCCTACCTGGTGCCCAGTGGCAGGAAAGCCCCAAGAGCACGCAGCGGCAGGGGAGAAGGAGGAGGAGGACAGGGTGTGGCCTGGCCACAGTGCAGGGCAAGCAAGGGCAGATCATAGAGCCCCCAACACTGCAGGGGCCAGGAGGCCCAAGGCAGGATGAGGGGCTGGGCACCCCCTGCCTTGGCCCCAACTGTGACTGTTCAGCCTTCTTTCTATTTACAACTCAATTCTGGGGAGAACTGGAGGGATGTGTCCTTAAGGAGAAAACAAAGGGAAGGAGGGAAGAGAGGCCAGTCCGCAGGCCTTGGAGCCCTCAGCCCAAAACCACAGACTGCTCATGGTCACTGGAGGTGCTAAACTGTCTCTCTACCTTCCTGTGGTCCTTGATCTTGAGTCCAATGTCTACCCTCTTCTCAAAGAAGTTCACCAGCACAGACTCTGTCAGGATGGAGGCCAGGATCTGCTCGAATGAGATGCACCAGTCTGTGTCAACGGTACCCCCACCGTGGGTGGTGGCCACAGGGCTGCGAGCCTCCCCGCCCACCAGCACTGTGTCGTCAGCCAGGTCTTCACACTGCAGGGAGCCAGCGCTGACCACGGAGTAGGAGGATATGGACATGTCGTCTTTGGTTTCGTCATCAGACAGAGGCTGGGAGGGAGAGCCCCGGCCCTCACCGCCGCCCCCTTCACCCACCACCTGGCTCTCCTGTGGTGTTTTCCCAAGGTGGGTGTCTCCACCTGCTTTGGCTTGGGGGTCCCCTGCAGCTGGTGGCTGAAGTTCCCAGGCAGGGTCTTGAGGGGGGTCTGGGGCTGGTGACTCATCCTCATCGGGGGCACTGTCCCTGGACTTTCTGCCTGGCCATGCAGAAAACCTCTTCCCCACCTCCCCGATGCGGAGTAACAGGCTGGCCACCGTGGCAATAGCGTGGTACAAGTCCTGCTCCATGGGGTCTTCACTGAACATGTTGTAAAGTGTCTTGCACAGCTCAATGAATTGCTCCTTTTGAGGGGGAAAACAGAAAAGGGACAGGGAGATGATAAAAGATGGGCCAGGCTACCTCCGATCAGTCAGACTCACAATGCTGGCCATTCTGACTGGTGTGAGGGTGTCGTCTTGTTAGTTATCTTCATATACCTGTGCTTTGACATATCCATTTCACAGATTAGGACACTGAGGTGCAGAGGGAAAGGCTTTCTTTTCCAGCTGTCTTTCTTTCAGCACATATAGAGACATCTGGAGTCTCTCTGTGCCTGTTCTGTTAGCAGAGACAGACCTATGTCTATTATAACTTTTCAAACCCAGTGACTACAAGGACTTCACTGTGTTTTAGAATCAGTTTGAGTGTTTTAGATCTTTAATTAGAAGCCACTTCAACTCTCCTTAACAAAGCTCTTTAGAGAGTGATGACAAGGTAAGGCAGCCTGGGTTAGTTGAGAGGGATGAAGAGGTCAAGTTCAGATCCTGAAACCACATTTAGGCCTCTTGGCCTGAGAATGGGATGAAACCTCCCCCCACAGGGCATCCCATTCTTCAGGCCTGTGGATGAAAGAGCACCCAGATGCCAAGGGACCCCTCTGGGCAGAGCAGGCCGTGATCAGGCTGCAGCTCAGCAGCGGCCTTTGGTTAGATGTCTGTGGTCCTGGCTGTTAAGACTCTGGAGGCTGCAGTCCTGACCTGGAGACCCGCATGTGACTATCGGCAGGGGGGCAAGTGGGCCTGTGTGCGCGGCTCGGAGCCAGGCTGGAAGGACAAGTGCCGTGACACTGGCTCATGAACGGCAGTGAGTTTCTGCCTATTGAGGCTGACCTTCCCCAGCGCTTCTCTGGTTCACGGATGCCGATCAAAGCAAGTCAGCACCAAGGGAGTGTTCTGAACAAGGCCCTGGAAAAACCAGCCCCTGTCCTCCTAGCAGTCCCTGACTGCCGCTGACTGGTGGGTCTAAAGGTAGGCAGGAGAATCCCTCCATTCCAGGGGTGCGGGGAGGTGGGAGGGTCCAGACTTGGTCGGAATTTTCCAGAAACATCTCTTGGGTGTTCTGATTTGGCCTACCTGGTTCATCTTGGGAAGATCCTTAATCGTCTCCCTTTGAACCTCTTTCTCCTTGGCCCACATTCGAAGGTAGTGCCGATAGTCAGGAGGGCTAGTTCCCTTCTCCTCTGTGAGTTGGAAGAAAAAGATTAATCTCCATCTGTCAAATGAGAGAAAGAGGGCTGGGGGCTGGTAGCAGGGGATAAGGGGGTTTAAGGATTATCTGGCATGAAGTTACCTGGGCCCTATTACAAAGCACCCTGGTATTTGGGGAGGTAGTGATGGGAAAAAGCACACAGCAGCCCGCAGCCTTTTTGGCACCAGGGCCCAGGTTCGTGGAAAACAGGTTTTCTGGAGACTGGGGGTATGGGGGTGGGATGGTTTCAGGATGATTCAAGTGCATTGCATTCACTGCACTTTATTTCTATTATTATTACATCAGCTGCAGCTCAGATCATTAGGCATTGGATCCTGGAGGCTGGGGACCCCTGAAAGACCACTCAAGGGTCCCCCCTGGGCTATGCTGAAGTAGGTTTGAGCTAAGCTGATGATGATGGCCCCACTATGTCCTCCCCAAGATGGTGATGGGACCATGTGGGGGCTGGAGAGAGGGTGGCACAGAGAGCCAGGGCACCCCCAGAGGGAGGCAGTGATGGCTGGGGGTGCTCGTGGCCACAGGAAATTCAGGCCTGGGACTGATGAGTGCAAGCTGGGTGGCTGATGGTTGTGCCTTTACCTCAGGGAGAGCTCTGCTATCAGGCATGTGTCTGCCATAAGGTACGGGGGCTATTCCACAGTGACAGGGCGACCAGATCCCAGACACCCTAGGACCTCTTCCAGCACCGCAGACACACACACACACACACACAGACACACACACACACACACAGACACACACACACACACACAGACACACACACATACCTCTTCTTTTATCTTGGATGTCATTTCCAGCTTCCTCTCGCTCCTCCTGCTGTAATACTTCTGGACAACAAAAAGAACAAGAACAGTCTTCTGTTATGACTCCAGACCACTAAGGTCTGGCCTGTGCTTTCCTGTGGAAGTGGACCTGGTCCTGGGCCCTGGCCCAGCAGGTCCTGCAGGCTGCTGCTTCTCTGCCCCACACAGGGCCGGCTCACTCCACCTGGTTACATCGAACCAGAGAACCACTGAACTCTCACATCTTCTCTTTCCAAAGAATACGAGTCATACCACACAGTTCTTAAATCAACGGTGATGCATGTTACAGGCAAAAATTCTGAGACCAACAGTTTCTATACTTTCTGCCGATAAAGGTCAAACTCAGGGGAGTCTGGGTTACCAATTCAACCTGTAACTGCCACGCCAGCTGATGGAGAATTTTACGTTCCTGAGTCCTGTGATCAGCACTGTATCTCTTAAAGTGATACATATGTGTGCACCGTGGACCTGGGGAGAGCAGGCTGCCCAGCTCCCCCAGACCTGCCCCCTGAGGGGGTGCAGCTGGGGGAACGTCAGGTGGGGAGGCAGGTGCCAGCTCCCCCAGACCTGCCCCCTGAGAGGGTGCGGCTGGGGGAACGTCAGGCGGGGAGGCAGGTGCCAGCTCCAAACGACCCTCGGCAACTCTGCAGTGGCAGGGAAGGGTGCAGCCCTCTGGGCTCAGGGTTTTCATCAGGGAATGGACCGCTTCCCCGGGGGTTACGTGAGCTCCAAAGGACAGGGCTCTGTACCCCAAGTCCGTGGCCTCTCCTCAGGTGCCTGGGACAGGCCTATTTGCTTAGGTTCCAAGTATGACAGAAGATACATCTGTTTTTTTAGTTTGTATAATTGAAATCAAAGTCCTCAAGCTTCACAGTCAAGTAAGCCTTTGACACTGTCAGTAGGATTGCTTTAGGTATCTTGATAGTATCTTTTAGTTTCCCTTTTGAGTGTGTATTATCCTTGATGTGTTATTACCTATCCCCCGTGAGCAATGATAGGGTGGTGTTTTGGTCGGTTTTCTGGGTGCATTACACACTGCCAGCTTGACTGCCAAATCCCAGCCCAGAATACCCCACCGCCCTGGGCCCAGTGCTCCCTGCGGGCTTTAAATGAAGCACAGGGCTGACTTCCAACAGGCACTCAACATACACATTTTTCCTCAACTAAAAAGTTGTATGGAACATAAAACTGTTTCCAAAGAAAGCCTCCACCACTCTTTTCTACTTCCACTCATCTGTGTCATCACGATGACAGTTTTGCAACAATAGTATTTTGTGTTTTTCCTATGACCACGATGACAGAATCGTTTTTCCATGTGGCCTGGAGGTGATACCCTGGTACCTGTGCAACACCACGATGCCGTGTGTCACCACTTTCTGCCCCTACAACAAGAACGGCAGCTGCCGCTCTCTACCCAGGTCTGTAGCTGGCTATTCAGAACTTAGCCACACAGGAGCATCTTGGGGCCCAAGAGCTTCCAGGCCTCTTGACCATGCAGGAGAGTGTTCAGAAGACGAATCCCAAGGCCCTGGGGAAGCCAAGTGCAAAGGGGGCACCCTTGCCCCCCAGGCACTGACCTTGAACCTTCCAGGGCAGGAAAAGATCCAGATCGGAGGCCAGAGGAGACGCTGGAAGGGACAGCGAGGAGGAGCAGAGGCAGAGGGAAGGAGGAGCCAGGGTCCAGGAAGGCAGAGACAAGAGAAACAGGAGTGAGAATACTCCTGGGGCCCTGGCCCTTGTTCTGCAGCTCCCCCGTGCAGCACACCCCCACACCCGGGGAGGGCTGCAGGCCACCCGCACGGCCCTCAGCAACTCTGCTTGGCACAGGGCCTGAGGCCAGTGGTAGAGAGCACTCACCTTCTGAGGAGCTGTCCTCGGTGAAATAATGGGCTGCTTCCAGGGCTGACTCAGCCTCCTCGGGGCTCAGGGCTGTGTTCGGAGAGAGAGGAGAGTGAGGGCAGGAGGGAACAACGTGACTCTGACCAGAGGAAACCCCCCTCCCGTACTGAGTGTGCCCACCAACGCAGTGTGTAGTCACAGTGGTTAACAGCTGGTGACTGCTTCCGGTTAACTTGGACACTGTGTTTGAAACTGCAATATACATCCAGTCAGAGGAGTCGGCTGAACGGCCATCCTTTGCCCCGCTCCGTGATGCTGTGGCCCAGAGGATCCTTTCGGGATGTTCCCAGCTCCTGCAGGCACGTGCGCAGGGGCCAGGCAGGCACAGACAACCTGTTCTCACATCATACCTTTGGGCACTGTGCCACACCAGTACGTACTGGCTTGTCTCACTCTGCGACAGTCTCTGTTCCTGGTTCCTTCTCCCCGCCGTGTGGAGGGGAGGGAGTGAGGAAGGTTTAACAGTGCCTGGCCTGTGGGGAGGCGGCAGGTATGGGCCGTCACTAGGCCCCAGGTGGAGCAAGGTGGACAGAGGTGGCTTGGGAGTGGCAGGGGCGGCCTCACGTGCCCTCATCCGTAGGCTCCTGGCCCAGTGGGGTCTGCCCAGCTCAAGCCTCGCTCAGCAGAATGAGAAGTGCCTGTGCCAATCTTCCCAAGGAGGTGTACCCAAGACCAGTGTTGCCTGTCGCAACAGGGAAAGACTAGCCACAGGTAAGAATCCCTGCGCTGCGTGTGTCAGGAGCAGGGCTCTCCAACTCTGGATGCAGAGCCCTGTAGGGAGCTTCAGAACCACAGTCTGGGCCCTGCCCTCAGTCAGTCAGGTCTCTGGGATGAAAAATTACTCTGGCCAACTCTGAGGCAGCTCCTGAGTCCCTGGTGGGGGCAGGGTCACGGACAACAGCAGGAACCCAGGACAGCTCTACCCCAGAGCAGAACCCCTGGGGCTAGAACTTTCGCCTGCCCCAGTCTCAGCACCCTCTGTGAAAATACGGAAGCCCATCCCCGGCCCTTGGAGAATTCTGAGTGGCTATGTCTGCTGGGCCGGGTAAGCTAGGCTGACACAGGCTACCCACTGTCCGTGTCCCAGCGGGCCCCGCACTGCGAGAGAAGGCAAGGCTGGTGACAGACAGGAGTCCTTGACAGATTTAAGGACAAGCCAATGAACTAAGAAGACTCAAACCTGAGTCTCCACTCCTGTGGCCAACCCCTCTCAGGGGGTACAT
>NW_011495072.1:711642-716860 GCF_000754665.1 Bison bison bison | reverse complement strand
CTCAGGGGGTACATGGAGGAGCCTGGTGCTGCGTCTGGGCCTCTGCCCATGCGTGGAGCCCTGAGACACCCACACGTCCCCCCAGGCCATGCAGGGCCCGGCCCTGCTCTCAGACGGAGACTGACCCGGCCTCAGCCCCATCCGCTGGCTGCTCTGCACTCTGTCAGGATGAGGGAGCCTCCACTGTGCTGGGAGCCCAGCTGCCACGAGGCCCAGCCACGCACAGAGGCCTGTGCCTCGGAAGGCCGCAGCTCTGGCTCTGCACTCTGGAGAGCCCTTGCTGGGGAGTGGGAGAGGCGGCGCTCACCTGGAGGCAAGTGCAGCTTGTAGAGAACCTTGAGCTTCTCCGTCAGGTCCCCGTGGTACATCCCACCTGTGGGGAAAGGCCAGCAGGAAGGCAGGCTGGCAGGAGGGCACGAGAGCCCCGTGGCCAGGCCACATTTGAGTCCTCCTCCTCCAGGGGGCTCCAGCGGGATGCTCCTCACCGCCTGACTCTCTCTCTGGAGAGGCCCCGAGGGTGAGCACCAGGCCTTAGGCCTGCTCCTTCTCGGGGCCTGCAGACCCAGCCTCCAGCAGCAAACTGAGGGAGGGCAGGGGAGGGTGGGGAACGCTCCCATCATGTATCTCTGTGGGAAAACTGCCCTCCTTTATCAAGGGTTAAGGGCTCTAGGCTGCCCTAGGCTCGCTATGGTGGGCAGGCTGGCTGGGACTGGTACCTGGAAGCTTCCTCAGAAAGGGCAAGGGTAGGGACGAGTCCCTGCAGGCCCTAGAGCCACTCACTCATCCCCGTCACAAACTCCTTGAAGTTGATCAGCGAGTCCTTATTTTCATCCAGGAGCCGAAACATCCGCCCTGCCAGCACAGGCGTGTGGGCGCCACAGGCCCAGGGCGTCAGGCTGGCAAAGAGCTCCCGGAACTGGTGGGCGTCGATGCGGTACTGCTCCAGGTAGGGCAGGCTGGGGTCCCGACGCACAGCTGCAGGGCGGCTGCTCCCCCAGTACTGACTTGCTAGGTGCTTGGCCTGCAGGGGGCACAGCCTGGTGAGACAGCCTGGCCTCCTGGGCCCTGGGTGCTCAGGGTCACCAGGCTGACTGGTGTGTTCACCCGCCTCCTCTATCCAGGTCCACAGCCTCCTGAGCAGTGAGCGCTGGGCTAGACACAGCATCTCACAGAACCTCAGGCGCTGGCACCGTCACCCCCTTGTTTAGAGCCGTGGGAGTCGAGACAGGGCCTGAGGACCACCAGGCACAGCGGACCACTGGCTGGACCACTCTGATCCGAAGGCCATCCCAGGGCGGTTCCCTAGGGGGCTGAACCCCGGGCAGCGGGAAGGGCAGATGGGACATGACAGGGAGAGCAGACAGGCAGCGCAGACATGGCTGGTTTTGCCTGTTCTTCATGCCCTTTCCCGTTCCTCTGTTACCAGCACCCGAGCTTTTCCTGGAGAGCCCCTGTTGTCCCCAACCCAGGCCATGGCGTGTGCATGCGGCCCAGCCTGGGGTCAGCAGCAAACAGCGTCCTGTAGCCACAGCACCTAACTTGAGTCACTCCAGCAATCAACCCTGGGCTTTTTGTTAAAACCACCTGGGAGAGAAAATTCTCTTTTCATGGGGCTACGGCAAGGATGACCCTGGAGGCTGCGGACAACAGTCCTGCCGCTCTGCAGGAAGAGCAGTCCACGTGATATCTGATAGCGGAGCTTGACAGGACATCAGAACACCTAGATCCGGCCCTGTCTGACTTTTCAGTTTCTAGGCTTTTCAGTTTCATGAGCCAATGCATTCCGTCTTGTGTAAGCTGACTTCAGCAAATTTTCAGCCACTTAAAAGAGTATCTTGCCTAAACTCTGGAAAGGATTAAATTCTACCATGTGAACTTTGTAATAACTGCATCTGAGGATGTTTTTAAATGTTTTACATCCCTCCTGGCAGGAGGCTGCTGCACAGAGGATGAATTTAGGGGACTAGGATGGGATGCTGGTCCTCCCTTGCTCTTGGCTATCACCTTAAAAACCATGTAAAGGTCCTCCAGTTCTTCAATTGAGAAACCAATGTCCCCAGGTATAGCTCGGACCTAGAAGGAAAGAAATGCAAGATGTATTAATGAATTCTCAAGGTCTTGTTCTTTGAGGGAATCCCCATGTGGCACCAACTACCCTTCTGGTGTTGCCAGCTGGGAGGCCTTTTTGTTTTGAACACCGAGTCTGGGACATGGGGTGAGGGGTGGTGATCTAGAAACTGCCATCTGGATTTCTAGAAAGGCCCTGGGAAAGCTCTTTGGAACATAACTTAGAACTTCCTAGTGATTTCTTCCTATAGAGACAAGAGGACAAAATCTGACAGCAAGGTCAGCGGGCTGAGTGGGCAGGGGCTGAGGGGCTGTCACTACCCAGGGGGTGGGTTAAAGCCAGGCTGGCGGGCTCAGTCCAGAGTGGGCTCGTGCTTGGCCTTCAGGCATCAAGGCAAAAGAGAAGCTTCCCTGTGACCAATCCGCAACAGAAAACAGTGACCAGCCCTCTCTCCACATCCCCAAATCTGTACCTCCACTTCTGCATCCTAGTCCCACATAGGACAGTGCTGGGGGGCTCTGCACCCCACTTCTCAGGGCAGTCTGGGGTGGCTCGGCTGACACAGTCCACTTAGTCCCCATCCCAACCCCAGCTCCAGCTTGCACCCTGGGGCCACGAGAGCCCAGGCCCATCCGTACCACACTCCTCTTGGCCGTATCCTCCAAGGACTGGATCACTTTAAGCCTCTGTTTAAACCGCATCTGCTCAATGTCCTCCGCCCTCAGGCTGCTGAATTTCTACCAGTCAGAAGTGATTCAGTGAGATCAGGTGGAACCACAGAGCAGAGGCCAGCCACCCACCACGGCCAACTGCACCCACATAGTCCAATGGAGCGGTTTGGCCAAATAGCCCTGGAGAGTGCTGACCTCATATGACACCTTCAGGAGGTCAAAGATGTCCACCTCTTCAGGAGGGTCATCTCCACTGGTCAGCAGGGCATGGAGGTGTGGGATAGGAGGAGAGACACTCTGCTTATTGACCACATTATCCAGGTATCTGTAAGGATTGAAGGACAGGAGTCTAGATCCCCCACAGGTGACAGGATGTCTCACCCACAGCTGAATGATGTGGAGACTTAATCTACCTAGACTCTCAAGCGAGCATGCTGAGGGCCGGGCATCCTCCAGGAGGGTGAAAGATGGGTCACTGCAGAGAGAGGCATGCCCTGGAGGGTGCCCTGGCAAATCAGGGGTGCCCCCTGGAGGCAATGGGAGAAGGCCTCCCCCCTTGAAGGCTTGAGCACTTAATTCTGAGAAAGCTAGGCTGGCCACCAGGGTCCCATGAGTGGGGACCCTTTATGACTCCAGACCTTACTACACCAGGAGAAAATTGTGTCCCAGTTGGATGACACACTCCCTCTGTCTGGTGGGTCCCTGGGGATGTGAGGACTCCCTGCTCTGGCCAGGAAGAATCAGAGACCAAAGGAGTGCTCCAGGAGGAGGAGCCCTGCCGAGGAGCAGTCTCGGGACCGGGCCTGACTCCAGTGGGACCAGCCCAGCCAGGACCTCACACCCTTCTAGACACTCTGGCTGGGCCTGACACTCAGGAGGGAGAAAGTGGTGGGTCCTCCACACCCACTGGCCCTGGCCATGATCCTGCTCAGGCTCTGCTCTGTGGGAAGGGTCCCGTCTCTGTCTGGTGTGGGAGACAGGCATGGAAACCACTTGCCCACTCTGCCCACAGGCTGCCTGTAAGGACAGAGAGCCGGCATGGCCCATAGCAGAGCAGCCACAGCTCTGCCAGCCTGGGACCCTTGCAGGCTCCCAGTCAGTACCTGGGCCAGCTCAGCATGCAGGTGACGGTGTCCCTGGCAGTCCTGGGGGGCTGGGGGTGCTCCAGGCTGAGCAGATACATGCTTATGGGCTGGCAGGACTGTACAGAGCTCAGGGCCTGGGCCAGAGGGAGGCCCCAGAAGAGCACCTGCATATGAAGGGCTTGAAGGTCAGGCTGGGGACTTAGCTCCTCTGTCCAAAAAACCACCAGGGCCACAGGGGATCCCCACGTCCCCGGGGAGGAACAGAGTCAGATTCTGATCAGGAAGAGCCCTGTGGGATGCTGGTGAGTGAAACCGGTGCAGAGCCAACTGTTACGATGTGGGCACAGGGCCCTGGGAAGGGCTGTCGGGGGCCGGCCCTGAGGGTATGGGGACTGAGGGAAGGGGCTGATCTCAGAGTCTGTGAGGATGGGGCGTGAGCACCGAGGGAGGCGGCGGCGGCCAGGATGACCTGGGCCGCAGGTGTGCCTAGCTGGAGATCAGCCTGTGCAGCTACAGCAGGCCCAGCACGGGCTCCCTGTCCAGCTGCCCTGGAGAAACTGATGCTCCTGAGCCAGGGATGGCGCACCAGGACTGCTCTGCGGGAGTAACAGCCAGCCAGCCTTTACAGGAGATGGGAGGCTCGGCCTAGTTCCACCTGCCTCTCGCGCAGCAAGCCCGCCAGTGCAGTGTGCTCTGGTCCGCCACGGTCTCACCCTCTAACCACTGCTTCTCCCAAGCAACGACTGCTCCAGTGCTGTTCTGTCTTCTCCCAGAAAGGAGCCCCTCTCCTGCTTCTGCAGTGTCCCTAGGTCTACCCCAGGCTGAGCATGTGGTAGGTACAGTCCCAGGACGCTGACTGAGGAGCACCCAGGACTGGGGAGGGGCTGGTTGTGTGGTCCAGGGGAGCACTGGCCAGCTCCCCAACAAGAGGAGGCAGGCTGGCGCGGTTACCTGCCCAGGACGGTCATGGCCTCGCCTTCGTCGCCACAGCCCAGCAGCTGCTCCATGTTGGCATCCAGGATGGCCAAGGCCACCTGCAGGATCACCTTGATGCCCTCATAGAAGAAGCAGTCAACGATGACCACAGCGCTCTCAAAGGGCATGACACTGAGGAATAGGGTCAGGAACCAGGAGAGAGAGATGCTGGAAATCACCCCCAGGTCCTGCATCTTTTTGGAGAGCTGGGGCAGGAAGTCTCTTGTGAGCTCTTCGAAGATGCCTTGGTCCACCAGGGCCCCTAGGAAGAGGACAAAGGAGTCTGAATAGTGAGCTCACGTTCCTGGCTCAGGCAGGCCCTCAGGTGGGACCCTGGGGTCTGAGGTCCAGGAAGCCCCCCCTGGTCCCTGGCCAGCTCTGCTTACAACTGAGGGCTGGTAGGGGCAGGTGGGATGGAG
>NW_011495072.1:708609-710460 GCF_000754665.1 Bison bison bison | reverse complement strand
GAGACCAGTGGTGAGGCTACGAGGCCTCCAGGAGCCCAGCTGTGGGCTGTGCGCCGAGAAGGCCTCCAGCAGCCCAGCTGTGGGCTGTGTGCTGAGGAAGGCCTCCAGCAGCCCAGCTGTGGGCTCTGCGCCGAGAAGGCCTCCAGGAGTCCAGCTGTGGGCTGTGCGCCGAGAAGGCCTCCAGGAGCCCAGCTGTGGGCTGTGCGCCGAGAAGGCCTCCAGCAGCCCAGCTGTGGGCTGTGTGCTGAGGAAGGCCTCCAGGAGCCCAGCTGTGGGCTGTGCGCCGAGAAGGCCTCCAGGAGCCCAGCTGTGGGCTGTGCGCCGAGAAGGCCTCCAGGAGCCCAGCTGTGGGCTGTGTGCTGAGGAAGGCCTGCCACCCCACAGGGAGCTGCCAGCCGTGGGCACTCACCCACCACCCTGGTGTTGTAGTAGTCGGGCAGCATGCGCTCGCAGAGGGCCACCAGCAGCCAGAAGGCCTCCTCCTCGCTGCCATAGAGCAGGAGCACTGAGGTGACGATGTTCATGGCCTGTGGTCACAGAGAGAGTGAGGGGGGCTCACAGAGCTGTCCCTTCCCAACCAGCAAGCCTGGAAACGACAAACTGTCCCACCCAACTCTAGGCAATTTGCCAAAAGGCAATTTGCAGGAAATCAATGTGACCAGGTGACAGTTGTACAATGATATACCTGGTGCCACTGAACTGTACACTTCAGATGATTACGATGGAAAGTTTTATGTTATGTGTATAACACACACACACACACACGAAACGATCCAACGCCTTCAGGACCCAGACCAGAAGCACACAGAAGACAGCTTAATAGACAGCATGAGGATGAGGGGAGAGACAAACACTGTTTCTAATTTCATCTTTTTCTGGGATCAGGATCTTCCTGGGGGGCCGAGGCACAGTAGCAAGTGTGCGAGGCCGTCACTCAGGGTCAGGACCACGTGCAGCTGCCCCTGCTGAGCCCCCGTACCTGGCAGTAGCCAATGGTGGGGTTTCGGAAAGCGTAGGCGGTCAGCACCCGGCGGAGGGCCGCGATCCCGAGCTCATTCTGGAAGGCAGGGTGCTCCGGCATCGAGCGGTGGAGGTCTCGCTCGATCTCCTCTGTGGCCAGGCTGTACTTCCCCATGGACTTCTCCACTAGCTCGGCATAGTAGCCGGGGTGAGTCACCATCTCATTCCAGGCCCCTGTGGAGACACAGCTGACAGCTGGCTCCCTCCTCTTCCTCGCCTGGGACTTTGAGGGCAGGGACAGGGCAGGGTGGAGACATCAATGCTCTACAGATGGGCAGGGGCCCTTGGGTGCCAGGCAGAGCTTCCCTCATGACTGCTCCTGAGAAGAGTCACCCAACCACGTTTCAAATGGCTGACCCGCCCTCCTGAAAGCATTCAGGTGGCCAAGGGTGTGAATGTTGTCAGAACCTGCCCGTGGAGAGGAGGCGTCAGGAGGCCGGATCTCCTCCCATGGCCGGTGGGAAGGCGTGCCCCTTCTGGCACACACACCTCATCACGGCCGAGAGCCCTACTCCTGCCCTCTAAAGGTGGCAGTCCCTGCCTGCCCACTCAAAGGAGGCCGGCTGGGGTCAGTGGAGCTCCTGCGTGGATGGGGGCCGTGGGGCGGGGAGGTAGGGCAGCTCACCAGAGAAGAGGAGCCAGAGCTCCCCCCGGAGGCTCTCTGGGATGCCCTTCAGCACCAGCTCCCGCGTTCTCGCCGTGCGGTACATGCACATGCCGCGTCCGAACTCGAAGAAGTGGATGTTCCACGACTCCTCTTTCATCTTCTCCTTGGCCTGGGGGAGCCGCAAACAGGGGGTCTGCAGGGCTGACCCAGATGCCACCTCCACC
>NW_011495072.1:690305-708469 GCF_000754665.1 Bison bison bison | reverse complement strand
CCACCTCCACCTCTCCTCCGAGGGCTAGGGTGGTGCTGCGCACTGCACCGCCCTCGGCGTCCCTGGGGCCCCGGGGACGGTTGTAAGCCCACGGTCAGCACTGTGGCACTGGTCAGGCAGGGTGTCCCTGGCACTGCGCAGGGTCACCCGCGGGTCACAGACGCCACCCCCGCTCCCGCCCCCGCCGGCCAGGCCTGCACGGCGGTGGGGCTCCCTGTCTGGGCTTACCCCCTTGGCGCCCAGGTCCTCCACGGGCGTGTTTCTCTGGAAGAGTCTGAGCAGGCCCTGGGAGGCGGTTGGTGCCTCCTGTGCACGGCCCCCTGGGAGGCCACCGAGGGGCGAGGTCGGGCCGGCGGGCTGTTCCGACAGCTCCTGGGGAGCGGGGGAAGGCTGGGAAACAGAGCAGAGAGGCAGGCCCTGAGCGAGGTGGCAGCCCCACGGCCGGCGGGCAGTGCCCTGGGATGGGCAGGAGGCCACCAGATGGCCCAGCCCTGCCTCCTCTCTGGCCGAGCACACACCTCACTGCCCTCCGGCACCCGGGCCAGGCTCTGGGGCCCGTCCCGTCAGACCCTCTCTCCATGAGCTCAGGGCCAGGAGAGGAGCAGCTCCCAGGAGAGTTCTTCTGAACTGTGTCCCCTACAAGGGCCTGATAGGCCACACTCACGGATGCTCCCTGGGGAGCACCTGCTCCTGTTCCAGCCTCGGGGTGCAGACCCTGCTGACCCCTGGAGACACGGCTGTCCTCGGGCCCCAAGCCCCACAAGGCCCCTGACCACAGTGACCAGCTTGGGGGGAAGGGTCGGGAGAGAGCCCCAGGGCCCCTCCAGGACACTGGGCTCTCCTTAGCAGTCTGCCATGCTTCTGACAAGGCTGCTGGGGTTCCGGGAGGGGAGATGCAAGACAGACCCAGAACCAGGTGTGTGTGTGGGGAGTCCCCGCCCGTAGGCCATCTCTAACCGTCAACAGGTCCCTGGTAGGGCTGTAGGCCCTTCCCCAGGGGGACTCCGGCCAAACAGCAAGAGAAATGGATCCTGGGGGGTTCTGGGAATATCCTGGGGGGCATTTGGGGTTGGGAGAAAAAAAGTGGGGCACCAGGGACAACAGTCTAGAAGGAAGCCCTGATATTCAGGGTTCTTCCCTGGCTTTCTGGAATTGTGGTCCCCAGTCTCCACCCAGCAGGGCTAGCGAGTAAGTTTTTAGGCCCCTTCAAGTACAGTGTAGATGACAACAGACTTCTGTCCCCTGCTTGTGGTCTGGGTTCCACCTGTAGGTCCCTGACTTCAAGGTGAGCGCTCGGTCATAGGCGATGGTCTGTGTAGGGAGCTTGCTCCAGGGCCCAGGGTCAGGTAGGCCAGAGCCAGAGCGCACTTTCTGCTCTCCCCTCAGCTCCCTCCCCGGGCACCCACCAGCAGGAACACCGCTATTGGATGGACACTGATCACTGGCTCCCCAAATCCACTTCTGCTGCCGCAGGGGCTCCCCATTTTTGGGGGGACACAGCACATCTCTCTCTACTCTTGGCCCCACACTTTGTGGAATCCCTTGAAGCCTGGGGTGGTGGCCACAAACTAATTAGTATTTGCCGCCCCGGGGCTCAGGGGCTTGGGGGTACTCTGTGGGTCACTTTGCGGGGAATGTCAGGACAGGCCAAGGAGGATGCAGAGGGTGGTGCCGCCATCCTGGGGTCACACACAACTGGGGATGACACCTCCTGGCTGAAAAGCACGTCTAGTAGAGAGCCCAGCTCTGCTGACAGGCAGCTGAGCGTGCGACCAGGGAGCTCTGCATGCTTTGGTCGGAGCTGGGTTTCTGCCCTTGAGCTCATCAGCTCTGACCCCCTCGGCCGTGGCCCATCTGGTATGCAGCAGGGGCAGGGACGCTCCCTACACAAGAGCCACAGCCGTGACCGCTTTGCAGGGAACATATTCTACACTCATCAAACTGTACTCTTTCAATACGAACGTCAAGCTTACCTCAGTAGAGACGTTTTTAACAAAAAGGAAAAAAGGAGAGAAAATTCTGCTAGGTTCACGTCCATGGGAAGATCCCCCGGGGAAGGGAAAGGCTGCCCACTCCAGTATTCTGGTCTAGAGAATCCCATGGACTGTGCCCATGGGGTCTCAAGGAGTCAGACACGACTGAGCGGCTTTCACTTTCTTCTTTCTCTCACATCCATGGTCTGTCCCTCTGCCCGTGACTGGTGTTTTCAAAATGGACTTTAGATCAACTACAAACACATTTTCAAGACAAACTGTCTGAATCCAGGGGCAAGACCCTAGACTGAAAGCATTCTGATGCAGAGATTTCTGCTTCTGGCCCGAGGATCCCAGCAGAGACAAGGACACAGATGGACTTTCAGGCCACAGAGCACTGCAGAGAATCAAAAACCTCAGTGCTGGAAAGGAGACTGACTCAAGGATGTGACCTCAGCGATAACCATCCCTCATGACATACAGGTTCCTGGGGTGATGGTGAGCCCACGCCCACGCCTGGGAATCCTGTGTTCTCCTAATCCAGTCTCTCTCTCCTTCCCCTCAGTAACTGTCTTATCCATTCTTGCAGCACCAACCTCGCAAACCACCTGCCTTCCTCACTTCTACAGCCAACTATTTATCTGAGCATGCAGAAGCATGAGCAATTTGACGGCCATCCGTGGTCACTCCTGCTGGCCTGCCCTCCTGCATTTGAGGCTGTGTACGCCAGGCCCAACTTTCCATCCATTTGAGCCCAAGATCCTACCGCACTGGCCTCTAAGAGCTTCTTCCGGCATGTGTAGAAGATACCCCCTCTCCACTGGATTCATTACCATCAGTATAGAAATCATGCTGGTGTCCCTACCAGCCCTCCTCGTTCTTCATCTGGATGGTGCTCACACATTGTCAAAGTGCACCAAGCTGTGCCTTTAGGATCCATGTACTTTACAGCATAGACATCACACTCTGATTACAAAGTCAGTCCCTGAAGGCACCCCTGTGGGTCTCAGCTGGTCTTTCTACAAAGTTTCTGGAAAGAGTTGCCTAAATTCACTGTACCTTTCCCTCTTTCTCTACTTTTTTTTTTACTTGAGAAAGTGTCAGAAAGTGTACATTTATGTTCTAATAATTACCTTCATCCTAATGATGTCTTTATCTAATACCCTGGGTGCCCTCTTTTTAGACACTGGACTGCCTCCTAGGGACAATACTCAAATTGGCCAGTAGCTCTGTTTTTCCCACCCCATCCTTTCCCCTGCCGCCATATAGTGACAGACTTTTGTTCTTACTTAAAAAGGCAGTCAGTGAGCTTATTCTGCTTGCCATACTTCCTGATGTCACGTTTGCATCACACTCTGTGCCGCCAGAGCATATAGAATCACACGTGTCTTGTCACCTGTTCCTCGTCTTGTATCTACGCCTCATATGCACACTCAGTGCTCCCACCAGGGCACCTGCCAAAGCCTCTCTGGTTGTTTCTTGCTTTTCTGAGGTTGTTCACTATTAGACTCATCAAAACCTGATGGCTTCCCTGATTTCCTGCATGTTCCTGATGGCTTGTGGTCTTGATACCTGAATGTCAGTTTCCCAGATAGAAAATCCTGGGACCACAGCATTTTTTTACTGTATATTTTTAAAATGTTGCTCTATTTGTATAAAATGCTGCTATGAAAATGCCTGATGCCTCTCTGATTTCCATTCCTTTATAAATAACTTGGTGTTTCTTGACTGATTGTCCAGAAGACTTTGTTTTAAAGTCCCACAGTTTTGCTAGATTATATCTCAGTGTGTACATATTACATACTATTTCATATTGATTTTCCAGATGTACAAGATGCTTTTCTACCAGGCGGGTTTAAGTTTTCTTTTATATTCAGAAAGCTTCTTGAATCGCAGTTCCTATCAGCTGTTATGCCGTGGCTTTCTTTTAATCTTTAGGGAGCTATGTCTCACAGACATTGGATCTTCTTTGCTTCAGTTGTTTCTCACGTCTCTTGACTGCTGCTGCTGCTGCTGCTAAGTCGCTTCAGTCGTGTCCGACTCCTAGCAACCCCATGGACTGCAGCCCACCAGGCTCCTCCGTCCATGGGATTTGCCAAGCAAGAGTACTGGAGTGGGTTGCCATTGCCCTCTCTGCGTCTCTTGACTATTTTCTATTGGACTCTCCTCTTTCTTTTCTGAATCTTCTACCTCTGGCGTGCAGTTTATGCTTAGAGCACATTCCAGTATGGGCTGGTTGCCATTCAAGTGCTCAGTAGCCATCTGTGGCTTCTGTACTGACAGCTGCACCTCGATTCCATTCTCAACACGCGGCCAGAGCAGCTCTGCTACAACACAAACAGACCACGTCCCTTCTCCAGTCCAAACTCTCCACTGGCTCCCACTTCACTCAGAGTCAAGGCTAAGTGTTTACAAAGGCCTATGGGCTCCATATGCTCTGGGCTCCCACTCCCTCTCTCATCTCAGACCTGAGCCCTGTCTACACTCTTCTCAGCAGCCCTTTCCCCAGATACTTTCTGGCTGGTCCCTTACTTCCTTCAAGTACCACTTGATCAGAGTCCTCCTGTCCCCTGGCACTCCTGATCCTTTTATCCTGTTTTATTTTTCCCATGGCCCTTACTGCCACCTGACATATTTAATGTTTATTTCCTTACTGACTTGTCTTTCTCAGTAGAATATAAGCTCTAAAAGGGCATGAGTTTTGTCTAATCAGCTCTATTTCTAGTACCTGGAAGAGTATCTGACACTTAACAGGAATGCAATAAGATGTGTTGGATGAAGAAGGGCGGGTGCTCAGAAGGGGCCATGGGGCCAAGCTTAGTCTGGCTGCTCAGGTCCTGTCATCTGTGGCACTGGGAATGAAAAGGCAGTTCAACATTCCTGCTCACATCCCTTTTCACCAGACCAACCTCACTATTTCTTGAAATCACAGCTCAAGCCCAACCTCCTCTAAGAAACTTTCTTAAAGTCTCCAACATGCACTGATTCTGCCTGCTCCTTTCCCATCCATTCTTTGTCTACTTAATAGTTTACTGAGCATTGATTAGTGGGTGGAAAATTCATGGCTCCAATGCTACCTGGTGGGAATGTAGGCCCTGCAATGCCACAGCTCCTGATTTTCCTGGAGTAGCCAGACAGGTGGATTTTTATATGGACTCTTCTAATGTTTTCACAAATCTAGACTGATAATAGCACATACATCTTGTTATACCAAGAAGGAAGGAAGTGATCAAACAAAGCCACGGTAATGTCAAAAGGACTCATGCCACCTGAACAACTGTCCTCTGGTCATAGACTGAATGAGGATAAAAACTCTCCTGAGCTGAAACAAATCAAGATGCTTAAATATGTAAATTCATAATTATACTAAAAAGTAAACACAAAAGCTGAATTGGTCACATTTGGAGGATACTAGAAAACCAACTTGTCATTTTAACAACTGGTGAATAAAAAAATAAAGGATTTATTCTGCCTTTTCTATATGAACTGTGCCTCAGGGTGACCAAATAGCTGATGAGGGTAAGTTTCTCTATACAAAAGTATTTCAGCTAATGAACAGAAGAAATGATAGAATTAAGAGTGCTCCCATTTGCAATCCTAATGAGTTACCTAGGGCATTACTTAGGAAATGCTTGTCAAATAATCAGGTATTGTACACCTCTTGGTAGAAGTACACAGCTCAATCCTGTCTACAAGTGCCTGTTCCCCACCTCGCACCAACATAAACAATTAAATCAAAAGTCGAGCTGGATCTCACCACTCAACCACCAACTTACAAGAATTAGGGCACAAAAGAACCCATTAAATGCTTGCAGGGGAGGCAATCAGCAAACACCAGGCTGTGAGAAACTCTACAGCACAAATGACCAGTTCCTTCAATAAAATACTGCAAGAAAAGAGACAGGGAGAGGGAGAAAGAGATGGGAGCAGAAACATGTAAAGAGATTACAGCAATCCACTGTAACAAATATATGATCTACATGTGCTGCTGCTGCTGCTGCTGCTGCTAAGTCGATTCAGTCGTGTCCGACTCTGTGCGACCCCATGGACTGCAGCCCACCAGGCTCCTCCGTCCATGGGATTCTCCAGGCAAGAGTACTGGAGTGGGGTGCCATTGCCTTCTCCATGATCTATGTGTATCTCAATTCAAATCTGATCAAACTGTAAAAGGTACTTGTACATCCGGGAAAATGTAAACACAAGTGTGAAAGTCGCTCAGTTGTGTCCGACTCTTTGTGACCCCATGGACTATACAGTCCATGGAATTCTCCAGGCAAGAATACTGGAGTGGATAGTCTTTCCCTTCTCCAAGGGATCTTCCCAACCCAGGATTCGAACCCACGTCTCCCATATTGCAGGCAGATTCTTTACCAGCTGAGCCACCAGGGAAGCCCATAAACACAAGTATTTGATGTTAAAGAATTATTAATACTGTTGGTATAGTAAGGAGACTGCAGTAAAAGGTAACCCTGTAAGAAAGACTGAAGGGAGAAATGCCAGGTAAATAAACCCAAAGGGGCAGGCCTCAGCAGTGTGGCTCCCAATGCAGGAGAAGTTCACGAGGGACAGAGATGAAGGTGGCTGGTCCAGGCAGAGCCGGCTTTTCGTGTGGAGTACGCTTGAGGCAGGCAGGCCGACTTGAGGGAGTCTTGGGGTACAGAGAGGTCTGAGACCCTGGGCCCTGTGTGCATGGCTAGTGCCTCTGAGACTGGGGTTGGGTGAGGTTTTCCAGCAGCGCCAAGCGGGGGCCCTCTCCACCCAAGGGCTCTCCTCCTGCCTCTGCCCCCGCCCCGCTGCTCTGGGGGGCCCCCTTACCTCTGGGGCTGCGTCCACGATGCTGGCTTTACTCTCTGCTCGGCTGCCACCTGACGGCTTGGATGGCATCTTCTGGAGGAAGTCAGAGATCCTCTCGACCAAGAACTCACGGTCTTTCAGGTTGGCGAACAGAAAGGTCATTTTGCTCTTAGTGCTAATAGACAGAGGGCTGGGCAGGACGCTGGAGCAGTCGGCTTTTTCCACAATGGTCACCTGAGAAGCCAAAACCACCATCTGGGGGTCTGCATCCTGGGATATAAAGCCACGTGGTTTTGTGAAGGCAAGAGCACGGTGGGCTCAGGCTGCCTTCTGGGCTCGGGGCGGGGAGGGGAGGCAGGGCTCTGCGGGCCTGAGTGCTTCCTATCGTGACTCAGCCCCGTTTTCTCCACTGCTGATGAGTGTGAGGGTGTCAGCCTCGGAAGACCATCCTGAGGGGGATGAGGCGGAATGCAGAGCCTGAGCCCAGCTGCTCCCTGACCAGCTCCCTCAAGGCTGACAGTCCTGCCCCCGTCCTAAAGCGAGGCAAGAAGTCATTCACCTCCACAGCCCTCACTCCCTCAGCACTTCCTGATGCGTGTCACGGGCCCAGTTCTTTTTTGAAAAATTAACTGAGCTTTGGCTGTGCTGGGTCTTTGCCGCTGCTCACAGACTTCCTCTAGCTGTGGCGAGCAGGGGCTACTCTCACTGCAGAGTGCAGGCTTTTCACTGTGGTCGCTTCTCTCGTGTGCAGGCTCAGCAGTTCTGGCTCACCAGCCCTAGGTGGCGCTAGTGGTAAAGAACCCTCCTGCTACTGCAGGAGACTAAGAGATAGGGGTTTGATTCCTGGGTTGGGTAGACCCCCTGGAGGAGGAAATGGCAACCCACTCCATTGTTCTTGCCTGGAGAATACCATGGACAGAGAAGCCTGGGAGGCTACAGTCCACGGGGTCCCACAGAGTCAGACATGACTCAAGTGACTGAGCACAGTAGATGCCTGAGTGTGGCTGGCTCTGAATGAGGAGGCCCTGGGAAGCCCCCTGGATGGGACGCTGAGGTCAGGGCTGGGTAGGGGACTCTATCCTGACCAGCTGTAGCCACAGTCCAAGAGCTTCCAGGGTTAGCCAGAGCTCTCTGATGTCAGGATGTTAGGACCCCTCAGGGGAAGTGGAGCTGGGCTTAAGATGAGTCTGTAGCCAGCCCCCAGATCTCAGGGTCAGGTCGGGACAGCAGCCAGGACAAACCCACAGGCCTAGTGCCAAATGGGGTGTGGGGCCCGGGCCAGCCTGGAGCTGTGGCTCCTTTAAGTCTTTGCCTCTGACTTCCCTTGGGGAAACTGAGGCAGCACAGCACCTCACACCTATTCACGACTATACCCACAACTTCAGAGCTTTGTACAAAGGCCAGGGAGGTCCCATCATTCTGTTTTAAACAGAATCAGACTACCGTGATTTAGGTTCTAATTTAAGAACCTCACTGTGCTTCAGTAATTAAACAGCCAGTATGTCTTGTTGGGATCTATCCTTGACCTCAGGGTCTGGGCGTTCTGTCTGGGTGATGGTGGTGGGGTGCTCCCCCTCACTATCTACAACCTTCACTGCAGCACAGGGCAAATGGCCTTGTTTCCACGAGTCACTGTGGAAGCCCAAGAAACCAGAGAAAAAAATCCCTGTGACAGGTAAGAGCTAGCTTCCGGGTGAGAGTTGACCCTCCTCCTGAAAGGTTAAGAGCTGACTTCCGATGACTGCCAGAGCCTGAGCCCCAGCCAAGGCAGGTGTCAGGAGGGGTCAGTGAGGGGGCCTCTGAGGGTGACATGATGTAGGTGGGGCATGGTCAGTGCCCTCCAGGCCCAGCCAAAGCAGGGATATGCCAAAGTCCAACTGGAAGACCCAAGAAGGCAGGACCAAGGGACACTCACCTGCAGGAGGCCACTGGGCTGACCCAGCGGGTCCTTTTTGAGGTTTCCTTGTGTACCAGTGTGAGTGCTGCTGGCAGGCCAAAGCCTACCCTGTCTTCCCACCAGGTGAGGGTGACCCTTGAGCGGGCATCCAGTGTGCCCTACACCCCATGGGGCCTGGTGGGTGACACGTGCTCGGGGAGGTGCTGAACCGTGTGCCCTCGCTGCTCATGCCACCAAATCCTGAGGGGCTTCCCAGGCTGGGAACCTGGCCGGGTGCCCTGGCACGTCAGGGGAGAGCTGGCGAGGACGTCGGGCTCACCTCCCGCAGCGGTATGATAAGGTGGCAAGCATCCTCCTCCTTGCTGGCGAAGCAGATGTAGTTGCTGGAGATAAACATCTGGCCGGGGATGTGCAGCTTGTTGAACGGGGTCCACAGGGTACAGCTTGTGTGGCCGTCCAGGCGCTCGTCCCTGGGCAGTCGGAACGTGGCACGGTAGCACTCGTTCTTGGCTCGAGCGTCCAGGTCTCTGGTGGTGGGAAAGGGGGCAGGAGTCAGGGCTGATACACTCACGAGGGGGCCTCATGTCCTCAGCTTCCACACTGGACTCAGGCTCGTGGGGGTCCTCCTGTGAGCAAGTTGTGCCCAGGGACCTCAGAATTCAATAGAACATGCACACTGAATGAGCCAGGAGGAAAATGCGCACATCCGTATGGTCAGCAGAGGAGCAGTCAAATAAGAGCACGCCTGGTGTGCCCAGAAGATGCCTGCGCCCACCCTGCGGCTTCTCACTGGGAAGACCCGGCCCCACCGGGAACCCAGACGCGCCTGCCGACAGGCACGTGTGGAGTGAGGACGAAAACGCGGGGTGCTAGCGCTTCCCCAGCAGTGCAGCGGCTACGATTCCGAGCTTCCACTGCAGGGGGCGCAGGTTCAATCCCTGGTTGTTGTTGTTGCTAAGTCACTTCAGTCGTGTCCGACTCTGTGTGACCCCATAGATGGCAGCCCACCAGGCTCCCCCGTCCCTGGGATTCTCCAAGCAAGAACACTAGAGTGAGTGGGTTGCCATTTCCGTTTCCAATGCATGAAAGTGAGAAGTGAAAGTGAAGTTGCTCAGTCGTGTCCGACTCTTAGCGACCCCATGGACTGCAGCCCACCAGGCTCCTCCATCCATGGGATTTTCCAGGCAAGAGTACTGGAGCGGGGTGCCATTGCCTTCTCCATAGTGACCCCATGAATTGCAGCCTAACAGGCTCCTCCGTCCATGGGATTTTCCAAGCAAGAGTACTGGAGTGGGGTGCCATTGCCTTCTGCTGAGTGGCTTGGACCAAAAACCTCAAAAAACATAGAACACGGGGTGCTGTTGCTTAGGAGAAACACACCCTCGCTGGGCCTATGACGGTGTGAGGCGGGCCCGGCCGCCTGCTTCTCGTCCTGCGGGGACCAACCCTTGTGAGCATCTCCCCCCAGCTCCAGGGGAGCGGCCAGCAGCCTGAGCCGGGCCTGGCGGGCGCCCTCGACGGACAGTGCCAGAGCCTGCCCAGTCCCGCCCTGCTTGTTTTCTTCCCAGAGGTTCTGAGAGCCACCCGGTCACTTGCATGAGACGAGTGCCGTCCCTGGACAGCGTCCTGCCAGACGGTGCAGAAGTCTGGGCCTAGACCGGGGTCTCTGAGCCCAAGGGCGTGCCTCTCACTCCGGCCATCTCTGAGCTCCCCCTGGCCTACGAGCGCCCCCTGACGCTGCCACGGAGCAGCAACGACAGAGCTGCTCTGCGAGGCCGGCCCCGCGCCGCGTTCCTCGGTCTGCTGGTTCCCACACACAGAGTGGCAGGGCCTCAGAGCCGCGCAGGGCGCTCGCCCGGGGCCTGAGCCGAGCCGTCCGGCCGGCGGGAAGGCGGTTGCACTCCCTGAGCCGGGACTCACTGAGGCCACCCCCACTCCCGCGGTGGGCGGCGGTCCTGGGCTCCGCTGGCGCTCACTCACCGCCAAGGGCCGGAGGCCGGGGGCGAGTTACTCTGTCTACCGGGGCCCCAGCTTCCTGTCTCAGACTCGGGAGACCGCGAGCGCTCCCCGCCCCGGCGCTGGAGAAGCGATACATGAGACACTCCCTCCGCGTCAGCGGCAGGTTTGAGGATGATGCCTCTGTGAGGCTCCTGCCCTCCGTGCACTACCGCAACCCCCCTCCAGCGGGCCCCTCCCACGCAGGGTGCCTGTGCCGGGTGAGGAGGGCGGGTCCCCGCCGGGCCGGGCCGACGCACCGCTTCAGCGCCGAGATGTTCCTGTGTGGCCGCGGCGGCCTGGGCGGCGCCCTCTCCTCCAGGAAGCCCTCGCTGTCCAGCAGCTGCCGCACGGCCAGGTTGGCCAGCTGCTCCATGAGCTTGAAGGTCTCCCCGATGTTGAGGAACATGGAGAAGAAGAGCTCCTGGTCCCGCGTGTCCACGCGGATGCTCTCAGGGAAAAGCAGTGTGGCGTTCTTCTCCAGCCGCGTGACGTCCACCCACTGCACCACCAGGCTCACTGGACGCCGGGGGGGACAGACACGGCATGAGGGCAAGCCCGCTGCAGGGCCGGGCAGCCGGCTCCTGACTCCCCGCTGTGCCCAGCCCGAGCCCGGCTGTGCGGGGCTGACCCAGCTCCCAGTCCCAAGAACCTCCTGGGTTTGCCCACAGAATGGCTGAAGGACGGCATGAATGAACAAGCAGAGGTGAGCAAGCTGAGCCCCGGGACCTGAAAAGCCCCACCTGAGGGGAGTGTCCTGCTCTGGGGGCAAGTCACAACACGGTGTGGCCGGCACAGAGAGGACACTGGCCCTGCCTCGTGAGCAGATGTGAAGGCAGGAGAGACAGGTGAGGTTGGGACAAGCGTGTGCATGGCTGGGCGCTGGGCCCGGGAAAGGGAACACGGAGAGCAGCTGAAGCCTTGGGGCTGCTTTCCGGGGGTGACATGGCAGCAGAGGGCGCTGGCTGGGCATCTGCTCTTTGTCCTGAGGCCAGGGCTTCAGCTGGGCGGAGGGCCCCGCAGCAGGTGGATGCAGAGGCGCACGTCCAAGGCCCCATGGAACCTGCAGCCGCTCAGGGATGAGGGGGGCGCTGGTATGTTCTACGTGAAAGAGGGGAGGCCCTGTGTAGAAAGTCACCATGTGAAGAGCTGTGCTGGTTGACGCAGACATGACAGAAGCCATGGTGATGTTTGGCTCAAGTCTGGGCATTCTGCTCATGGGTCACTGTCTTCTGGGGAGACTCTGGTGGTTGTGTGGGGACAGAATATCTGGGGGCTGAGGAGGCTGAGCCCTCAGGAAGTCCGGAAGTCTGGGGAGGAGGTACACTTTCTAGAGGCGAGGTGGAGGGTGAGTGCAGAGGAGGATGCCAGCACCAGCTGCAGGCTGGGGCAGGGAGGGTGGGGGTGACGCAGGGAGCCCGTGCTGCTTGCACTCACCCTCCTTGCCCAGCAGAAAGGAGTAGAAGCAGAGGTGGTTGACAGTCAGGTAGAGCCAGCCCTGCCGGGGCACACGGCCCTTCCAGTAGCTACAGGAGTAGTAGTTGACCAGCTTCTCCCCATCGGGCATCCCGAACTGCTTCCTCATTTTCAGCTCGGCCTCCTTGAACTTCCCAGGGTCCTCATCTCCCTGGGGCTGCACATTCTTGTTCTCTTCTGCGATGATGCCCTGGAGGAGGACACAGGGAATCAGTCAGCGGCACTTGGGGCTCCTGGACACTGACCCAGGGCCACAAGCAGGGAGACCCGACAGCTGCTCTGGCCACACACAGCAGGCGACTTCCCCTAACTCCCCGAGCTCTTTCTCTCTACTAGCTCAGAGCAAAGACTTTCAAATTTACATTTTTGTTATTTTAATGTAAATACCTGAAAAATATAATACATAAACATGGCAAAAAAAAAAATTGCAAATAGTAGAAAAGGGAGTTCAATGAGAAGGGAGTCTCCATCTCCTCTGCTGTTGTAACCACTTTGCTGATTTTCTCCCAAACAGGCTGGCATTGATGCACCTTTAAGCAAATACACACATTTGCTCTTTCCCTTCCTTCTTTGCCCAAATGGGATCCTGCTGTGGCACTGTTCTATGAAGGGCATTCCTCATGCCAGTGTCCTGAAGGATGTTCTGTATCTGACACTCCCCCTCCTCCCCATACCAGGTGGCTGCTGCCTCTGGCCCTTGCTCAAGGCCTTCGGGCCAGCTGCAGGGCCCACCCAGCTCAGGGCGTGTCAGTGCTGTGTCCCGCCAGCATCTTTAGTGGGCTCACAGTGCCCAGAGATATCCCCCTGGGCCACAGAGCCAAACCTCCCGGGGGTACAACAGGTTCTTAGTATATCTGGCTCAAAATGTACACGTAAATCTTCCAGGGGGTATGACTACTCGATAAGCTAAAGGAATTCAAGGCAAGTGGTGTGGCCCAGACTGCTGCTTCCACGGAGCCTCCTGGCAGCCTCATATCCCTGCCTCCACGAGTAGGAAATACAGCCAGGAGCTGGGGTGAGGACCCAAGAGCAGCACCTCCATTTCAGTACAGACAGCACCACTGTGCCTACAACCCCAACATCTCTCTCTCTCAAGCTGCCTCTCTGTCTCCCCAGAGCACTGCTGCAGAAGTGAGCTCTACATCTGAGCACCCTCCTCACTACCAAGGCCCCACCTTTGTCTTCTGCTGCCCTCCAGCGTGCCTACTGGGAGGCTGGAGAAGGGGCCTCACCAGCGGAATGGTGAGCGCCAGACAGCGCAGACAGCCTATGGACGTCACTGGCACCTTGGCCTTCAGGCCCCCTTCCTGGGTCTCAGTGGGTGCCCCCACTCCTTCAGCTGCACCTGGGAGATCCCCAAGCAGGGAGCAAAGGGGCTGACACGCCGCTTTGCATTTTTCTCTGCATTCCCACTGGCCTGGAGTACAGTCCCCACCGATGGAGCGAACCGCCTGGCCCCCAGGACTCGGGTTTTGTTTGCTAGCTGACAGAAGTGCACCCTAACGATCGCTGGGTAGATTTTCAACGACTAATTTAAGTTCTTTAACAGTTTTAGGCATATTCAAGTTTTCTATTTCTTTGTCTCAGTTTCAGTTCTATTATGTGGCAGATTAGATAACAGCCCCCCTAAAGATGTTCCGCTGGAGAAGAGAATGGCAACCCACTCCAGTATTCCTGCCTGGAGAATCTCCATGGACAGAGGAGCCTGGTGGGCTACAGTCCATGGGGTTGCAGAATCGGACATGACTGAGAGACTAACACACTAAAGATGTTACATCCCAATTACCAGAAGAGTTGAAAGAGAGGTACTAATTGATTAAACAAGTCAATCAAGACGTCAATGCTGCTGGCATTAAAAAGAAAGTTAAGGACCAAAAACTTCGAAATGCATGGCTCCTGTTGTTGTTGCTATTTAGTCGCTTAGTCGTGTCCGACTCTTTGCAACCCCTTGGACTGTAGCCCGCCAGGTTCCTCTGTCCATGGGATTTCCCAGGCAAGAATACTGGGAGTGGGGTGCCATTTCCGTCTCCAGGGGATCTTCCTGACCCAGGGTTGAACCTGTGTCTCCTGTATTGGCAGGTGGGTTCTTTACTGCTGAGTCAGTAAAAGGAAGCCCTACAAGGTTCCTAAGAGCTGGAAAAAGCAAGGAAGTGGATTCTCCCCTCAGAGCTTCCAAGAATCAATCTTGCTAATTCCTTGATTTTAGCCTATGAGATTTCATTTCAGACTTCTGACATGCAGAACTGTAAGATAAGAAACTTGTGCTTACTTAAAACTAGTGTTTTAAACATTTGGCTGTCCTGGGTCTTCCTGCTGTCAGGCTTTTCTCCAGCTGCAGTGAGCGGGAGCTACTCTCCGGCTGTGGTGCTCGAGCCTCTCACTGCACTGGCTCCTCTTGCTGCAGAGCATGGGTTCCAGAGCGCACGGGCGTCAGTAGCTGTGGCTTCCCGGCTCAGGAGCACAGGCTCAATAGTTGCAGCACACAATCCCAGATCAGGGGTCGAACCCATGTATCCTGCATCGGCAGGCGGATTCTTTACCACTGAGCCACCAGGGAAGCCTTAAGAACTTCTGCTGTTTTAAATCACTAAGTTTATGGTAACTTGTTACAATAGCAATTGGAAACTAAAACATTATTTTAATAGTGTCCATCTTGTCTTAATTCTTATAATTTATGGGTGTAAAGCTGTTTATGGCATTTTCTTTTTTTTAAACTCTGCTTTTTTTAAAAATATTTCATTCCCAACATGGCTTGAGGTTTTTTATTTCGTCCTGTATCACTTTTGCCACAGGTTTATTTATATTTTAGATCTGTTTTTTGATTTGTTGTTCTTCTGTATCATTTCTTTATTTTCCAAGAAATTAACTTCTTCCCTTTGTTACAGGCATACCCTGGAGATACTGCTGGTATGGTTCTGAACCATAGCAGTAAAGCACATATAAACAAGTCATATAATTTTTTTGCTTTCACAGTGCATATAGAAGTTATGTCTACACTATACTATAGTCTATTAAATATGTAATAGTATTATGTCTAAAAAAAAAAAACAAGGTACCTATCTTAATCAAAAAATATTTTACTGCTAAAAAATGCCAACTATAATCTGGTGAATAATAGAGTCTTCAGTGAATAGTAAATCTTTCTGTGATCATTGTATTTCTGTCTTTCTAATTTCCTGGTTTCTCTGGAATTCTTCTAATTTACTGAATTGGACACTTGGCTCACTAACTCCCACCTTTCTTTTTTATCACGTCATTATAAAACATAAAACTTAAGACTTTACATTTCCTTCTGTGTGCTGCTTTTACTACATCTCCCAAGTTCTGATATACAGTAGTATTTCTATAACTGTCCAGTTCTCTCTCTCTTTTTTTGGTGGCACCATGCATCTCGCAGGATCTTAGTTCTCCAACCAGAGGTTAAACCAGGGTCCCAGCAGTAAAAGTGCTGAGTCCTAACCACTGGCTTGCCAGGGAATTCCCTCAACGTTTTCTCTTCTGTAAAAAATAATTTTTAATTAATTAATTTATTTTTGGCTGCCCTGGGTTTTCGTTGCTGCGTGGGGGCAACTCCTCAGTCGTGCTGTGAGGACTACTCATTGCAGGAGCTCCTCTTGTTGGGGAGCACAGGCTATGGGGTGGCTGGGCTTCAGCAGCTGCAGCTCGGAGCCTCCCTGGGTGCACTTTCGGGGTCTGGAGCACAGACTCATAGCTGTGGTGCAAGGACTCAATTGCTCCATGGCCCGTGGACTCCTCCTGGCCCAGGGATCAAACCCGTGTCTCCTGCATTGGATCCCGCACCACTGAGTCACCAGGGAAGCCCCCTCACCTCAACATTTTCTAATTTCCATTTTTAATTTGACTCATCGAGAACTTTGGTCTATTTTGTTGGTTAGTTTGTTTGGGCTTGGCATGAGGGAAGCATTCCATAATGTTGCTGTTATTGCTATTATTGCCCAGCTGGCTCAGTAGGAGAGTGAAGGCCTGCCTCTGCTCTCTTTGCCTAGTTTCCTGGAACTAGAAAGGCAACACAGGTCCTGTCCTAACCAACCCCAAGGCACACAGAGAACTGCTGAGGAGCTCTTGGTGCTATCTGCCCAGGTCTAGGAAGCTCTGGCATTATGAAGTCACGAGGGCTTGCCCAAAGCAAGCTTGTATCATAAACTCTGACCTAGTAAGGGCCCTCTGAGGAATCAAAGCCAAGGCAATAAACCACCAGAAAGAAAAAGAGGTAGATTCACACACATACATTCTCAGATAAATGCTCATTATGCTAATTATTCCCTAAAGGGGAAACAATCTAAACATCACCGTGGTAAGTTTTTACACATTCATAATTATTTTGCTACCTGTAAAATATTCCACTAAGAATATCACATATGACTGATCAAGTCCCCTGAATATAAGGTGCTCAGTACAGTATTCATATAGAAAATAAGTATTATGTTAGCAAGTATGATCACTCTCGATTAGCAAAGGAAAGAACAGCTGCTTTCCCTCTTAACACGGGACTGGGAGGCACTGTTCCCTGGCAGTGCTTCAGGGAACATCCTGATACATATGTCATTCTGCACATATGAATACACTCTAGGGTAAATTCCAAGGAATGCAACTGCTGGGTCAAAATATCTGTGCATTTTGAAGTAATGTTAGCTTTATGATAGAAATATACTTCATATTATTTTTAATAATAAGTTGTCATTTCCAACTTCTTCCTCTGTTGGCCAAGGAACTAGTCACAGAGTTGTATATCTGCATACTTGTTCTAACACTCTCTAAGGGGATGGGAACTCCCAGCTATGCTTAGTCAGACTCTGGTGGCTGGCCAGAAGATGAGGCCTGCATACAACGAGTTCACCTGCCCCTTTCAATGCCAAGAGAGCAGGACTGGACACTTCATTCCATCTCTGCTTCATGGAGGAAAGAACTGTATCATGTTGTCTGAAGTTTACAGAGGATGACATAGGTGAATACTGCTAGCCCAAAGAAGGGAGGCAGAACCAGTATGGAGAGTGAGTCTTACGTGTATCTTGCCCTTGACGAAGGTGGTGATATCTTCCTCATTGTCAAAGATGGACAGCGTCTGGAGTAAGTTATTTTCCAGCCATTCCCAGTGTTTTGTGATCTCTTTTCGGGAAGAACCTAGGGGTGGTTTGGTGGAATAAAGAAAAGGAAAATCACAAAATCACCAGGACTTAAACATAAACTCAGAGAGAGTTTAAAATGGGTGACCTAATTTGCTATACAAAAAAGATTACTATCTTTCACCTGTCTACTCTTGCCATATATATATGTGTGTGTGTGTGTGTGTGTGTGTGTGTATAACAAAAGTCATAAATGGTACTGATAAAAACACAAAATAAAAAAATTCAGATAGTCACGAAAAAAGTAAAGCCTCCATTGCCCTCTAACACCAAGAGCAAGAGTGACTGCTAGATTCTTGTGTCCTCCCAGAAATAGTTTGTACACGTGCACATTTGCTTACTTACTTTTCTTTGAGACAAAAGGACTTAATGTGGTCTTCCACGTGTAGCTGATTAGCCAGACAGTCAGACTTGGTCTAAGTGACTGCAGTTCTCCCAAGAATTTAGGCCTCCATAGGCGGCAGCGGGAGCTTCCTGCAGGACTCCAGGTCCCTGGCTGGCTGGTCTCCTGCTGGGCCAGAGGCCCCCTCACTCTCTCCGAGCCAGATGCCCCATCCAGGCCTCTGACTGCTCTTCCTCCTCCCCCGAGTTCACATCCCAGCTGGATCCTGTCTCTTCCAGGAACCCTTTGTTTCACCCCCGTTTGACTCTTTCAGTTGCTAGCTGGCCCCCAGGGTCTGCCTCACCTAGGAGGGAGGTCCCTGTCCTCCTTAGGAAGAGGGCCTGTCGAGGGCACTGCAGGCCCTGTGAAGATGGAAAAACTCAGAGGCAGCCCAGTGCCATCCCAAAGACTGAGGCAGCTGCTTTCTCTGCCTCTATCAGGGAACTGGGAAAAGGGGCCTCGGGAGAAGTAAAAGAATGAGGCAAGTCTCTTCCCCATCCCTC
>NW_011495072.1:684706-690173 GCF_000754665.1 Bison bison bison | reverse complement strand
CCATCCCTCTGGCACCCCAGTTTTGGGGGATTTTCACGTGTCTGGCAGGGGGTTTGCACTTAGGAACTCTTTTCTAAATGAATTCACACAAGAATAAGGAAAGGAGTGAAGGCTCTGCTTCCTTTCCAGTGTCCTGGGACCGTCTGCCGACTGCAGGCACCCAGAAGGCTCCGCTGTCTCTGTGGCTGCGGGAAGGCCCACACACTCGGATGGAGGGGGCTGTAGCAGAGACGCGAGTTCCGCATGACTGTGGGCGACCCACAGATCCCTGGCCACCCCATCCTTTCCTGCCTGGCCACAACTCTTCTACCAGCTGAAGACCCCGTCCTGGCTCCATTCCGGCCAGGCCGAGTTGGTCCCTGCCATCTCCTCTGGCCCAGCTACCTGCTCAAGCTCTGTCTTCCAGAGTCACAGTCCAGCCTGTCTTGGTTAGGGTTGATTTCTTTTGTTTCTTTACATTTACCCAAGCAGTTCACCACCCTAACAAGCAACAGCGTGGAAAGACCCTTTCCCACAAAATGTCCATGTGAAGACGATTAAACCCAGAATCACACACTAACAGTGATAATCATGACGATAAGCGTAACAACAGATGATTATAGCAAGAGATAACCATAAATAGAAGTTCCTAAATCATCCATGAATTTTTTTTTTTTTTCATTTTTCCATAGAGGCCAAGGCCTAGTTGTTAGGAGAAGGGAGTTCTTTCTTGCTTGCTTTTTTTGCAAGAACCCATATTTGAATGTGAAGGTTGAATTTGCACATGATGTAACTCTCACACACATGTTGCTGGCAACCTAAAACAAAGGAATCTTTTCACTATACCTGTGTGGATCTGCCTGAACTTTAATTATAAATATTTACACATATTCACACAAAAGAATTATTAGTTAAAAGCAACTTGATCTTCATTTCAGTTCAGTTCAGTTGCTCAGTCATGAGTGCACACCAGGCTTCCCTCTCCATTGCCAACTCCTGAAATTTGCTCAAACTCATGTCCATTGAGTCAGTGATGCCATCCAACCATCTCATCCTCTGTTGTCCCCTTCTCCTCCTGCCTTCAATCTTTCCCAGCATCAAGGTCTTTTCCATCGAGTCAGTTCTTAGCATCAGGTGGCCAAAGTGTTTCCAATGAATATTCAGGACTGATTTCCTTTAGGAAATCATTTAGTACCAAGTGAATACTGAAACTATCTCTATGCCGGGTACTGGTAATAAAAAATGTAATAGCTAATTAAATTTTAAGTGCTATTTCTGTTTTTCCAGAACTTTTTATAAATTATCTTATTTGATTCTTAGAGCACCTTGGAAACAGGTACAGGTATTTTCATTTTATAGGATGAAGCGGAGGCACAGTTAGGTTGAGCATGTTGCCCAGAGTCACCTCGCTGGCAAGTGACCTACCATAATGCTAACCCAGGCTGCCTGCACCCTCTCGGAGTTGCTGGTCTGGTGGGAGAGCAGCAAGCCTTCAGTGCAAAAGTGCTGCTGGGGACCTGGCAGGTCCAAGGGAGCGAGAAGCGGTACGTGGTTCTGGGGTGTCTGGGAAAGCTTCTATACAGTGTGACATCTAGGCAGGTGCTCAACAGAGTAGGGGGAGGCAACGTGGATGTGGGGGGATGCTGTAGGCACATCAGCAGGACAGCTGTGGTGAAGGACGTCAGGCCCTGCAAGTGTCTTGTCTGGCTGAAGGCCAGGTGTGAGCTGGGGGAGGAAGAAGTGGAGGCAAGCAGATCCTGAAAGTCCTTTGGTGGTGGTTTAGTTGCTAAGTTCTGTCTGACTCTTGCAACCCCATGGAGTGTAGCCCGCCAGGCTCCTCTGTCCATGGGATTACTACAGGCAAGAATACTGGACTGGGTTGCCATTTCCTTCTCCAGGAGATCTTTCTGACCCAGGAATCGAACCCAGGTCTCCTGCATTGTAGGCAGATTCTTTACCAACTGAGCCAAGAGGGAAGCCCCTTGTAGCTCTCCCGCCAGACGAGTAACTCCTTGAGGGCATGAGCAGCCTGGATTAGCATTATGGTTTGGTTACTTTCCATTGAGGTGGCTCTGGGCTACATGCTCAACCTAAGCTGAGGATAAGCCTCAGCTTCATCCTATAAAATGAAAATAACTGTACCTGTCTCTGAGGTGCTCTAAGAATCAAAAAGATAACTCATAAAAATTTCTGGAAAAACAGAAATAGTACTTAAAATTTAAAGGGGAAAAGTCCTTTAATGGCGACCTAAGGAGTCAAGATTCAGTGGCAGGTGTGAGGAGGGGTCTGGCTTTGGAGAACTGAAGAGCCGTGTGGGCAAAAACAGAGCGGCACAGGCAGATGAGCAGAGGGGCCTGGCCGGGGCAGGAGCTCCCCAGTGCAGCGCACCCCTCCCCTGGGGGCTTCCCACAGGCCCCTGGAGCAACCGCACGCCTCTTTTCCCGCAGAGAGGCTGCTCGCACTGCCACTGCCCCCTCTCCATGCACTCTCTGAGAAGGAGGATCCTGAGGTGCAGATGAGCACCTCGAGGACCCATTTCAGCACGAAGCAGCTCTTCTTGGCCCAGGCACACATCAACTGCCCTGGGTGCCCCCACACAAGCAGCCGCTGGCTCTTGCAAGTGCCCCGCTCAGGGTGCCCTGTACCCAATCCCAGCCCCTATAGCTCCAGTCCAGCTGTGAACACTCTCATCACGCCTTCTCAGGTCTCCAAGGAAAAACATTACCCTGGGGAGCAGTGACCCTGGCTGCTAGCACAGAGAGCATTGGACACAGTGGACACAGGCGCTCGGGGTCTGATCTAGAGCTCCGTGGGACTTTGGGCAAGTTTATTAACCCCTCTGGGCACAGTTTCCTCAGCTTTAAAATAGGGGAAACCAACGCTCTCCCTTCTGGAGTTGTTGGGAGCTTCACATACCTGGCAGGCAGGAAGTGCTGTCTGAGAGCCAGCTATGACTGCTGTTCGATCCCAGGGACCTCAGCCAGGCTGGTCCCGCTGAAAGGGGACTTCCTCCTGGATTCTCAGGAGGGTGGCTGTTTCCTCTTAGGACAACTATAGCCGATTCTCATTATTCACAGTGGTTGTGTTCTACAGAGTTTCCTAGAACACTGAATTTGCTGATACTGCTCCCAGGGGAGCTACAGGGCTAAGTTCCTGTGAGCTTCCGGTCGCGACATTTTCATCAACTGATCCAAATACTATTTTGTCTTATGTCTTTCTGCTTAAAGCCATCTTATTTAATACATACTTTTAATACCCTAGCACTGAACTCATAGCCAGAAGCACTGTAACTCATGCCTGAAGGAAGCTCCTCTAACTCATATTTTCTCCCTAAGGCACATCGCAGCTTCTTGCCCTTAAAAGCACCACACGCCACGCAGCACTTTAGCATTATACTTGGGGCCATTTTAAACAGCAGAGTCATCAACAGGTAACTCAAAAACATGAAAAGCACAGCGCTTAGATTTCTAAAAGGAGACATGTTCATGGTTTGACCGCTAAAACAAGAAGGCAGAGAGGTGGCTTGCTCCACCTCAGCGGGGAGCCTGTGTGTCTGGTGATTCAAATTCTTCACTGCTCTGCACACACATACTTCAACAGATGTTCACAATCACAAGTATTGGTTTTTGGGTTTACAGATAACTTTTAGTGAGTAGGTGAATTAAAAAATTATGTAGTACATGAAAAATGATCAATAGTATCATCTTGTCAAAAGGTTAGCAGAACTCGGACACTGCCCAAGGCCAAGCCCTTGGAAAGGCACAGGGTTTCGTGACACTCACCTCCACCTGCCCTGCATCCGTGCATAGCCATGTTGCCTTCCTAAGGTGGATGCTGGCCTGGCCTGTGCTGTCTGAATAAAGGGCAGCACCAGATTCTCAGTAGGCTGAGTTCCTCCCTCTCTGGGTCAGGCCCTGCCCAGCACCCCTGGTGATTCAAGGCACCTACCGCACGCCACTGTCCAGTAGACCTGCGAGTCCTGGGTCTGGTGGAGGATACGGTAAGGGGCCACCCGGGCGCTGGAGTCCAGCACCACATCCAGGGTGCCCACAAGAAGACCTGGCAACAGGGCAGAGAGAGGGGAGGGTGAGGGAGGGCTGTGCTGGGAGATGAGCCCGGCTGGAGGCAGCCACGAGGGGAGCACTGCCCCACAGCCCCAGCCCAGAGCGTGAAACATCATATGTCATTTGAGTCCATTAAATTACTTCTTTTTCCTCAAAAGCCTTCAGCCAGTTTCTGATCCCTATCAAAAAATCCCCTCCTACTTATTCCTGTTTATCCTCCTGACTCAGAAACACCTGCAGGCAGGGGCTGATTCACGGGGCTCAAAGCTCACGTAATCCAGTAGGCCGTCTTCAAGAAAAATGCAAAATCAGACTTGAAAACTAGCATTTGTCAGAATGAGGAAGTACAACGAAACAAAACAACAAAGACTTCCCTGGTGGTCCAGTGGGTAAGACTTTACGCTCCCAATGCAGGGGTCCGGTTCCGGGCCTGGTCAGGAAACCAGACCAGGTTGCAACTAAGACTCCACATGTTGCAACTAAGATTCAGCACAACCAAACAAATAAATATTAAACAAAACAATACCGCAAATATCACAAAATCCAGAAAAACAATGTGATTTATTAACTGCCAGATACATTTCTTATGACATGTCTCTCTGACGTTTCTGGCTGTATACTCTGATGTCTTTTTCTTTTTCTGATGTCTTTTTCATAAGACAATGATATTTAACATCATTTTCCACATCAACAACAGGAAGATAATGTAGCCTCAAAAGTCATGATGGAAAATAACAGGCAAATTTTTAGTATTGTCCAAATTGTCCCATTTTTTTTTTTCCATCTCTGAAGCATTTTAGGACATTTCAAGTTTTCCTTTCCATGTCATCAACATTTGTCAACATCATTATTTCCCCAATAAATCAGAGGAAATGTTTACATTTTGCAACTATTTGATTTATTCCTCTTCATTAATTGAATGATTCAGCTAAATAAAAGCCTGTCCATTGTTCATATTTGAGGTTTGCTTATTTATTTTTTATTTTTGGCTGCGCTGGGTCTTCATTGCTCTGTGTGGGCTACTCTCTAGCTGCTTCTCAGTGTGACGATTTCTCCCATTGCAGAGCGTGGGCTCTAGAGTATGGACTCAGTTGCTCCATGGACTCTTCCTGGAGCGGGGGGGATAGAACATGTGTCCCCTGCATTTGCAGGCTGATTCTTTTTGTTGCTCATAAGGAATATTGGACCTATAGTTTTCCTTTTTTAAAAACGAATTTTCTTTCTTTTTGGCTGTGCTGGGCCTTTGTTGCTGGGGCTTTTCTCTAGCTGTGGTGAGTGGGGGCTGCTCTCCACTCGTGGTGCAACGACTTTTTGCCGCAGTGGCTTCTCCTGGTACAGAGCACAGGCTCTAGGGCGCGTGGGCTTCAGCAGTTATGACTCAGGCTCAGGAGCTGCGACCTGCAGGCCCCAGAGCACAGGCTCAA
>NW_011495072.1:682919-684588 GCF_000754665.1 Bison bison bison | reverse complement strand
TTGGCAGGCAGATTCTCTACCACTGAGTCACCAGGGAAACCCCAGCAGATGGATTCTTAACCTCTGAACTACCAAGGAAGTCCCTATTTTTTCCTTTTAATAAAATGCTGCTTTTGGTATGATCTGAAAATATTTTGTTACCATTTTCCTATTGATGCCAGAATAATTACTATTGATTTTATTGCTTGACTTTAACACTTGTTTCATATTCCATTTTAATCTGCTTTTTCACCCTCCAGTCTAACAAAATAATCAGTTACAAAAGAAGGTAATTTTCACATACATCCAAGTCAGGAGTCTGTAATGTTTATTTTACTGAAATGTTCTAAAATGCCTCTGTAAATTGCAGTTAAAGGGGCATATGCAAGATTTTTCAGTGTTCGGAATAACCTTTTTTTAACTGTTCATGCTGAGGTTTCTCTTCTGGTCTCAGAAATTTTAATTCCTATATCGTTGGCATATCCATATTGCAAGACTTGAAAGCTTTTTAATGGCAGACCATGTCATCACAGTCATCAATGAAGAATCTAGGTTGGCATCTGTCTTTAAAAGACAGATCGAATAAAACCACATTGTGAACTGTCCCTCCTGCAAGAAGAGTGTGTTCAGGAAACCATAATGTCCATCATGGCACAGAGAAGGCCACAGCAAAGGCCATGCCAGAACTGACTAATCATAGCTAAGGCAGAGAGTTCAAGGCATGGTTCCCAGGGGGAACTGGAGAGTCTGCTTTGGGGGACATGGAGAGATGAGTGTGGTAGAAAGAACCTTCTCCACACAGGAAGGCAGAGCACAGAGGGACCCAGCCATGCACTGAGGTGACCTGTGGAAATGCAGAGCACAGAGCAAGCACTGAGACTGAAATATGGGTATGCTGATATACCTGAAGGTACTGGGCACCCAAGCATTTAATTTCTACATAGGCTTCGAGGTGGACCACCGGTCAGTCTCTGCAGAGGGGCTGCTGTCTAACCTCCACTGAACAGCCTAGTCCAGGACGCAGGTCCGGAACTGGCTCCTGCGATTCCAGAGGCCTCTGGGAGGGGGCTCAAGGCACTGAAGACAACAGTCTTCCTGGTAACCCCACAAACTTCCACATCAGGAGGTGGCCCAGGAGAGGCTGAAGGAAGCGTTCTCCCATGGAAAACCTCTGTCTGCGCCTGACAGGCCTATACTAGCTTCTAATATTTAACATTAGGACGTTTCACAGAAAATTCTCTTGATAATTAGAAGACCCGGCAACACTGGGTCCGAGGTCCTAAATGGCAACAATGGGCCGCCAGAGGAGCACGGGCACTGGTCTGGCCTAAGACTGATCCAGGTCTGCTTTGGCAGTGCCTGGACTTTGGACAACACCTGTAGAAGGAGTGCCCAGGAGACATCCCCGGGAACCCAAATACCACACACCCCAGGAGATGCAGTCCTGTGTAGTGCCCAGATGGGCAAAGAGGCACCCTGCCTAGGTCATCAGAACACATATATCGGTGATCCAGCTAGCCTCGTTCTGCAGGTCCAATGCACCAAGAAGAGGGAAAGACGGATGAGGAGAAGCTGGAGAGATGGAAGCTGAGTCAGGCAGCAGCTGGGAGGAACTCTGATCTCACTAAAAAGGCAATTCTTCGGTGAGCGGGGAAAGAAGGAAAGGAATGCTTGTGTCCCTCGGCCCCTC
>NW_011495072.1:682716-682819 GCF_000754665.1 Bison bison bison | reverse complement strand
GCGGGGCCCGCCGCCAGCCTTCTTCTGGCCTCCCCGCTTGACCGCAGGCTCCCCGGCCGCCCCCCTGACGCGAGCGCAGATGTCTTCCTCGAGGCCCCAGCCC